>NW_007246522.1:163138-172342 GCF_000164805.1 Carlito syrichta
CGGGGCTCCCTGCCCCTGTGACGAGAGCCCTGGCTGCCACATCAGGCTGGAATCTCTGCCCCACTGCCCTCACCAAGAAGGATGCCGGGGGGCCGCCTCCTCAGGGAGCTCACCCGGCCTTTGGAACTGTTCACTGGGACTTCCTGGCACATGTATCCACAGCTAGGTATCTACGGCCGTTTGTCCCGGGCAGGCTGGAGGAAGTCGGGGGCACCAGGCTAAAAAGGACCCAAACTTGGACTAGAAAGGGTGGAAGCCTGGGACCCCTGCCTTTTACAAAACCCTTCGGAGCCGTGGCCCGCATCGCTTCAAGTGTAGAGCGGCCTCGCTACTGGTCCTGGCCATGCTTAGAGCCTGCACGTGGGGTCTTCGATGGCAGAAGGAAAGTTGAGGGAAAAAGAGAACAGTCCTTTACCTTTCATTAAGCGTGCCCCACGGTCAAGTCATTCTGATTTAACTTTGTTTTACAAGGGGTAGAGAGACCCAACAGATTTAAACCTGTGTCATCTCCCTCGAAGATGGCCTACCAGAGAGCTCTGATGCTGTTTCAGAGGAGCCGAGCCAACGTGCCAGTGACGGCAGACGGGCAGAAAGGGGCAGCAGCCCGCAAGTGTTGCACGGGTAACTTGCCAGTGGGACACTGCGGTGACCCTCCCAGCCTTGAGGACTGATCGCAAGGTCCCTGTCTTTTTCTGCCTTTTCTGAGCCTTTCATGCCCTTGAAGAGTGCCTGTTCTTGGCTGGGCACGGTGGCTCACGCCTGTAATCCCAGCACTTTGGCAGGCTGAGGCGAGAGGATCACTTTAGCCCAGGAGCTCGAGACCAGCCTGGGTAACATAGTGAGACCTCGTCTTCACAAAAAACAAAAAATAGCCAAGTGTGGTGGCGTGCACCTGTAGTCCCAACTACTTGGGAGGCTGATGTGGGAGGATCAGTTGAGCCCAGGAGGTTGAGGCTACAGTGAACCGGGATCGTGCCACTGCCCTCCTGCCTTGGGCAATAGTGAGACCCTGTCTCAAAAAAGCACGTTTTCCATTTGTGCCCTACCGCACTGTGCAGGTGCACTTTGCAGGTGTGGTAACCCCTGGATCCCACTGTGTCCAGGGCACCGTGGGGTCCTGCGGTGCTCGGCTCTGCCCAGCCTCCTGCCGGGTGCTATAGGGAACAGCACAGAGGAGCTCAGAGTCTGGATGCAAAGGGTGAGGCGGGTGAGGCAGGCGAGGCGGGGAATGCGTGGGCCCCTGAAAGGCTCAGAGCTCTCGGGAGGCTCAGGAACGGACAGGCTGTGGGATGCTCCGTGGAGGGACGGTGCCCTGGCCCCGGCTGGGTGGGCAGGTTTCGGGTGCAGCGGGAGGGCTTCATGGTTGGCGGCTGGGTGGGAAAAAGGCCAGAGTGGACAGGGGAGGGCTCAGACTAGAGCGGGACTCCCGGCCACCTCATCCCCCGCGGTGGGTGGCGGCCTGAGCAGGAAACCCTTTGCTCCTTCTTGGCCCTGGTGAGGTCAGTGTTTACATCCACGGGAAAGTTCCTGGTCAGCTTGAAATAACCAGTGATGGCCGGGTGCGGTGGCTCCAGCCTGTAATCCCAGCACTTTGGGAGGCCAAGATGAGCGGATTGCCCGAGTCTGTGGGTTCGAGATGAGTCCGGGCAACTTGGCGAGACCGCATCTCTAATAAATCAAAAAATTAGCCGGGCGTGGTAGCGCACACCTGTAGTCCCAGCTACTTGGAAGGCTGAGGCAGAAGGATCACCTGAGCCCAGGAGGGTGGGGCTGGGGTGGCCATGAGCGTGCCACCGCACTCCATCCTGGGCGACGGAGTGAGACCCCGACTCAAAAAAAAAAGAGAGAGAGAAGCAAAATAGTAACTCTTTATTAAAGATATTTGAGGCCTGAGCCCAGGAGTTCCAGGCAGTGGAGATGGTGCCACTGTACTCCAGCCTAGGCAACAGAGACCTCAACTCAAAAATAAAAACAAAAGACATTTGGTTACGCAGACCCCTCTGTCTCCATCCTCACAGCTAACACAACTTTTCATGTGTGGCCATTGTGACTGAGAAAGGGAGTGACGGTAATGGACAGTGACAAGGTTCATAACCTAGGGAGCAGGCTAGGAAGGTGTGTCTCAGGAAAGAAAAAATGATGACACTGAAACAGTCCTGGTTTCTCCACGTAGATTATTCATGAAAAACGGGACTTCTTGGAACACATAAAAATGGTGGACAAAGTTCAAAGGCAGAATTGTATATCCTAAAAGTTCTTGGATAGATACAGGTTTAGACTGTTCCTAGATAAGATTTCTGAAGTTATGCTTTCCTTGCTAATTGTTTTATGGTCTGACTGCAAGTCCTTGACACTGAAAGACTTTGCACATTCCTCTGACTCTTTGCGAGTTCTAGCTTGAATCCAGGCAGGAGAGTGAAGAGATACAAGAGGAGTGAACTTCAAGAATGGGAGAAAGTGTGAACACTTAAGTCTGGAACAAGTTTTTTGTTTTGTTTTGTTTTTGTTTTCAGAGTCTCACTCTGTCACCCAGACACGCTCCCGGCCACTGCAGTCTCGACCTGCTGGACGCAGATGATCCTTCTGCCTCAGCCTTCCAAGTAGCTGGAACTAGAGGCACACGCCACCATCCCCGGCTAATTTTTTTTTTTTTTTGAGTTGGAGTCTCACTCCGTCACCCAGACTGGAGGGCAGTGGCCGCTCCCAGCCCCCGCAGCCTTGACCTGCCGGGCTCCGGCGATCCTTCCTTCCGCCTCAGCCTTCCAAGGAGCTGGAACCACAGGCATGCCCCACCACGCCCAGCTGATTTTTGGATTTATTGCAGAGATGAGGTCGCTCCATGTTGCTCAGGCTGGTCGTGAACCCCTGGATTCAGGTAATCCTCTTGCCTCCACCTCGCAAAGTGCTGGAGTTATAGGCATGAGCCACCGCACACAGCATGGAACAAGTTTTGAGTGGCAAAGGAGGTCCAGCCCCTGCCTGGTGGCCAAAGACCCTGCCTCTGTCATGAGGCTGATGACTTAGAGACCAAGGCGCCCAGATGGGCAGCCCAGAGGCTGAGGAGAAACGGATTTCCACTGCTGGGCTAAACATGTCTTTAAAAACCACCGCTTGGAAGGCTGAGGCAGAAGGATCGCCTGAGCCCAGCAGACCGAGGACCAAACACACAAACAAAAAACACAAATAAAAACCACCACAGCAGAAGGGTGTGTTGGGGCTTCGGATACACCACAATATAACTGTGAGAGACCAGACAGACACACCACCCCAAAATACACTTCCGTGGTATATTCTGAGCTGCTTATTCTGAGAAACTGCAGAAACAGGAGTAGCTCTGAAAAGCCACCCTTTTGTAAAAGAAATGTATGTCCATCAAGGAAATCTACATCCATACCATTATCTGTATCAGAAAGGAACGTGTACTACCTGAGAGACTTTTTGACTGCATAACAGAACAAGCTTTAGTCACCATATGTTCCCTCACTTCACCCTCCCATAACTTGTCTCCACCACCCCTAGAAGCTCCAGCTCCCATCCCTTCCCTAGCTCAGGTTGCCACAGAAGTTTCTGTCATCTGACCTTTCTTCAAGTCTCGTGTTTTGTGGGCTCCAGTGCATGTGCACATAATTTAAATGACTTTTCTCCTGTTAGCCTGTAGCATGTCAGTTCATAGCCCAACCAAAGACGCTAAAGTGTGGAGGGAAGCCATGTTTCCTGCCCCAACTGAAACCAAATAGGCATCAAATAGAAGATAAAAACAAATGCAGGCCGGGTGTGTTGACTCATGTCTATAACTCCAGCACTTTGGGAGGGTGAGGTGAGAGGACCGCCTGAGCACACGGGTTCTAGACCAGCCTGGGCAACTTGGTGAGACTTCATCTTTCAGTAAACCAAAAAACAAAAATTAGCCGGGCATGGTGGCATGTGCCTGTAGTTCCAGCTACTTGGAAGGCCGAGGCAGAAGGATCGCCGGAGCCCAGCAGGTCGAGGCTGCGGTGGCCGTGAGCGTGCCACCGCACTCCAGCCTGGGCGACAGAGTGAGACTCCGACTCAAAAAAAATATATATCAAATGCAGATGGTGTTAATATCTTTGATCTTGCAAGCATCTTTGCAATCAGAAGAAGCACGATTTGAAAGTGAAGGTCAAGAGCTTCAGCAGAAACTTAAGAAATCATAGGTTTGTACAAAGCTTTCTAGGAAAATAACTGTTAAGAGAGAATTGATGGCAAGGTGGGTGGGGAACTTCACCTGTGTGGTGGAAGGGCTGGAGCCAAAGGCCTTGAGGCACTGGAACACATTTTGTTTTTTTAATCAGATCCGTATTATTTTCCAGGAAAAAAAAGCATGATAATTGGTTGAATACTGACTCTGGGGCTGAGGGTGGGAGCAGGGAGAGAAACACAGCTTTTTTTTTTGAGTCGGAGTCTCACTCCATCGCCCAGACTGGAGTGCGGTGGCTGCTCCCGGCCACCGCAGCCTCGACCTGCTGGGCTCCGGCGATCCTCCCACCTCAGCCTTCCAAGTAGCTGCAACTACAGGTGCACATTACCACACCCGGCTAATTTTTTATGTATTGTAGAGATGAGATTGCGCCAAGTTGCCTGGGCTAGTCTCGAACCCTCGGGCTCAGGCAATCCGCTCGCCTTGGCCTCCCAAAGTGCTGAGATTACGGACTTGACCCACTGACCTTGGCTGAGAAATACAGCTTTAAGAAACGCCCACTATGTTACTGTCACAAGTGCAGTTAGAGAAAAAAAATGCTCACTGTGGATCCAAAATGAACTGAGGTGGAGATATCTGACTTGACAAAGGGTCCGCGGGCCTAGATGTTCCGAACTTGGCACCTGGCAGAGGCCCAAGCAGACGGAGGATCCCCCACTTTCCCAGAAACCTCTAGTCCAATGTGTAACCTGCAGTCCTGTTTCATAAGCGGCGCTGCTACTGGTCCCGCTTTACAGGTTCAGAGTGTGATGCTTGCAGAGAGGCCACGTGGCTAGTGGGTGGGGCTGCGGGGCTGTCTGGCTCTGGGTGGGGGACCACCACCCTCCGTTCTCCTCATGGAGGTTTCCATTTGAATTTCTCCTGCCATACTGGGCACGTTGGCTCAAGTCTATAATCCCAGCACTTTGGCAGGCCGAGGCGAGAGGACTACCTGAGTCCAGGGGTTCGAGACCAGCCTGGGCAACTTGGTGAGACCTCATCTCCACAATAAATCAAAAAATTAGCCAGGCGTGGTGGCACACGCTTGCAGTTCCAACTACTTGGAAGGCTGAGGCAGAAAGATTGCCTGAACCCAGCAGGACGAAGGTGCAATGGACACGAGCGTGCCACTGCACCCCAGCCTGGGCGACAGAGTGCGACTCCAACTCAAAACAAAACACACAGAAAAGAATTTCTATCCGCCCACTGGGCAACTTTCACCCTGGGAGTATTCCGTGGTCTTTTGCTAATGTAGGCGAGCCGGAGGCTGCGAGGTGGGTGCTGCAGGGCTAGGAACTCCCGTAGGGTGACCCCACAAGCCCGTGGGCAGGTTCTGTATGGGGCAGCAGGCCCTGCCGGCCGTTAGTCTCTGACTGGTAGCTGCTGTGAGCACCCAGGCACCCTGCTCGGGGCTCTGGGCATGGCAGACAGGTCAGCAGGCTTGGCCCTCCCTCAAGGGGGCATAACAACCTTTAAACCAGGGCCCTGGCTCTGGGACCGCAAGGGTCCCCGCATTCTCCAGTGACTTGAGGCAATGACCCTGAGAAATCTGTTCTTCGGTCAGGTCTGCCTGCCTCAGTTAACCCCAAAGGGACCCCAGAGACGGCCTGGTCTGTTAGTTCCTGACCTTTGGTCCCATCGCAATATCTGGGATGCTGTTAAGTTTACCCCAAGGCAAAACTGTGGGATTTTCGGCTGGAGAGAACAGTAACAAGGCTTCAGGCTATAATGCTTCGGGCTGTGCCTCCTGCTGTCTTCCTGTCTGTCTGACAAAAAGCTTCCTTCCCAGAGGAAGGCCTTACCTGGGATTAGGGTTTAGGTCTGCCACCGCAGTCTGGGTCGGCCTGTGTGGAGGAGTGGGGTGCCCATGACCCCCTCTGAGTGCAACTGGAGAATCTTGACTCCCTCCCCAAGGGAGCCGGACCCGTGGGGTCCTGGGTGGGGCCCAGAGCTCTGCGCCTTGTGCTTCTTGACCTCGGTGGGGCTCGGTTTCCTCGTGGGCAAAGGAGCGTGGGGGACAGATGACGTTCCAGGCCCCTTCTCCACCCTTCCGTCCCGTGAGTGTGGACCGGCTGCTTGAACAGCAGCACGGCCACACCCGATGGGCCCTTGGCCAGAGCGGCAGGGAGCATGGCCGCCCCCGCAAGGCCTCCCCGCAGGAACTGCTCTCTTGTGGTTCCAACACCCGGTCACTGGCACAGAGGAGCGGGAAGGGCTGGCCCCCTGTCCCCTGCTCAGTCAGAAGGCAGGCCAGGGTCTCGGGAGGAAACCCCGTGGCAGGGTGGAAAACATGGGTCCGCTGTTGAGATCCATGCACGGCAATTCCTGTTGTACCTCCTGACCTGAGTTGTAAATACAGCCTATTAAAGCAATAAAAAATTGACCAAAGTTTATCTCCTCTGTTCCTAAAGCCGAGAGATGGATTATTACTACTCCTTAGACAGGTTTTTCCTTAACAGGATGTAGTTTATTCAGAACAATGTGTTTTCTCTAAAAAACAAAAAACCTCATCTGGACACAAATGGACAAAACAAGTATATTTTTAGAGAGAAACTGGTTTGCCTGACCCTCCCCTTTTTGTATGATGTATCTAAGCTTCGTTGCTTAAAAAAAAAAAAAAAAAAAGGTGTTTAATAATTACCCTTATTGACCTCTGTACCTTCTGGCTTCCTCCACTCCTGGGCACAAGACATGGCCATTTCTAGGGCTGGAGAGTCCACGGGGCCGGCAAGGCGGCGGAGAGGCAAGGTCAGGGAGGAAGGTGAGGCTGGTGGGTGACGGACAGGCTCACGCTCTCGGGGCTGGAGGCTGGACAGAGAACTTACCTGGAGCGGAGACAGTGGCGCCTGGCCACTCCTGGTTCATTCCTGAGCCGCTGGTCCTCGGCAGCCCTTTCCATTCCATCCCTCAGTGGAGGCGTGGAGACGCTCCTGACCGTGGGCCTGTTACGTGTGGGGGCCTTAACCTTGGGAAGAAATTGGAACACAGCCATTCCTTCCTTGGGTTTGGTTCCAGTAAAAATAGTCTAAATTACTTCTTTTTACTTTTGAGCTAAATGACGTTGCCCCGTTTGGGGAGAAAGTTATTCAGGCCCAGGAGGCTTGTGGAGCCCTCGGGGAGGGGAGACAAGCACCTGAGCTGGGAAGCGAGCACAGGAAGCTTTGTTCCTCACGCGGCAGCCGTGTTAAAGCCTTGTTTTTCCGCCGGGGCTGAGCAAGCTGTCCCCAAGGGCCAGGTGACTGTGTTCTCCTATGGCCTAGTTACAACGTGCCCCGGAGTCAGCGCCCCCGACCCAGATGCCGTAGCCCAGGGCAGCCTTGCTAAGTGCCGCTTGCATCTTGTCTGCTTTTGCCGGATCAAGGCTTGGCCGGGCCCTACCAGCAGCCTCCTGGAACTAGCAGGAGGGAAAAATGGGGGAGACGGGCCTGAGAAGACGGAAGGAGGATGAGAAGTCAGTTCAGAGCCAGGAGCCCAAGACCACGAGTCTCCAAAAGGAGGTAAGGCCTTCTCTTCCAGGCAGGCTTTCTCCAGGTCAGGGCGTCTGAGGAGGGGCAGACAGTGAAGCCACCGCTGACATCCAGTAAGGCGCCGAAGAATATGGTCTTTGGCTTGTAAAGTACATCTCTTTTTTTCTTGAGTTCGGATCTCACTTTGTCACTCAGGCTGAAGTGCGGTGGCACGATCCTTGCTCACCATGGCCTCCACCTGCTGGACTCAGGCAATCCTTCCTCCTCGCCCTCCTGAGTAGCTGGCACTACAGGTGTGCACCAACATGCCCAGCTAACTTTTGTATTTTTTGTAGAGCTGAGGTCTCACTATGTTGCCTAGTCTCAAATTCCTGGGCACAAGGGATCCTCCCGCCATGGCCTCCCGCGGTGCTAGGATTAACAGGCATGAACCATCGTGCCCGCCCTGGTTTGTAAAGTACATCTTTAAAGGAGCAAATATCTGGACTTCCTCTTAACAGCGCATTCTTTTGAATTTCCTGTGCACGTGCTTACCTGCACCAGGCAAGTGTCTAGAGGGGCTGGCATTTGCTCAGACGGCTGGGCTTTCCAGGGATGGTCAGGAAGGGCCTTCTGATGGCAGTGCTCCCTCTAAATACCTGTCCTTTTGTTTGAATACCTACAGTGATGGGCCACACACAGCACAGCTGAGAAACCCCCAGGCGTGTCCTCAACTCAGGCAGCCTCCGGGTGAATGCAGCCTGCATCCAAATCAGAACCCAGATGGCCCGGCACAGCAGCTAGCTCCTGTCATCCGAGCACTTTGGGAGGCCAAGGCAGGAGGGTGGCTTGAGGTCAGGAGATTGAGGCCAGTCCAGGCAGCATAGCAAGATGGCATCTCTGAAAAAAGAGGAAAAAAGCTACGTACGGTGACATGTGCAGCTCTTAAATGCTCAGTGTGATGAGTTTTGACAAATGTTATCACCCCAGAAAGCTCCTTCTGGCCCCTTTCTAGGCAAGCCCGCAGCCCCGAACTTTTATCACTGTTTGTTTTGCCTGTTCTTGAAGTGTACAGGAATGTCATCATACAGTGTGTACCTGAGCTGAATTTTGTTCTTAGAGAGCTCACACCTGGCTGGGCGTGGTGGCTCGTGTCTGCCATCCCAGCACTTTGTGAGACCAAGACGGGAGGGTCACTTGAGCCCAGGAGTTCAAGACTAGCCTAGGCAACAGAGTGAGACCTCACTTCTCACTTCTACCAAAAAAAAAAAATTCACCGGGTGTGGCGTGGCGGTGCACGTCTGTACTCTCAGCTACTCGGGAAGCTGAGGTGGGAGGATTGCCTGCGTCCAGGAGGTAGAGGCTGCACTGAGTTGTGATCAGGCCACTGCGCTCCAGTCTGGGCAGCAGAATGAGATCCCGACTCAAAAAGAAGGGAGAGCCGGGCTCGGTGGCTCAGCCTGTAATCCCGTGCCCTGGGAGGCTGAGGTGAGCGGAGGCCTGAGCCCACGGGTTCGAGACCCGCCTGGGCAGCGAGACCTCATCTCCACAATAAAT
>NW_007246522.1:173768-185297 GCF_000164805.1 Carlito syrichta
GGAGCGGCCGCTGCGCTCCAGTCTGGGCGACACAGCGAGGCTCCGACTCAAAAAACAAAAAATAAAAGCGCGAAAGGAGGCGCTTTCCAAACCCGGGCTGGGAACCTCAGCGCAGAACGCGCCCCCTGCCCCTCCCAGTGCTCATCATCACCGTGAACGCGCTGAGCGTGCGGCTGGGGAGCTACGTCCAGAACGTCTTCACGGCGGCCAAGCTGGTGATCGTGTCCGTCATCATCGTCGGCGGGATCGTCCTCCTGGCGCAAGGTGACGGGGCGGGCCGGGAGGCCGCCGTCCAGACCGCCGGGCCTCCTCTCGTGAGCGCGCCTCCCAGGCAGCGTGGGGGAACACGCCAGGGGCATCTGGGGCATCTGGCTCCCACACCCTGAGGCTGTGAGTCTTCCTTCTCCTCCCGGAGCTGAGCGCAGACACCCACGATTCACTGTCTGGCTTCCTTTCAGGAAACACGAGGAATTTCGAGAACTCTTTCGAGGGCGCAAAACTGTCCGTGGGGGCCATCAGTCTGGCGTTCTACAACGGCCTCTGGGCCTACGACGGATGGTGAGGCGCCCCTGGGGCGTCCGGAGTCTGGGGGTGGGCTTCTTCGACTGTCGTGGGACGCAGGGACTCCCCCTTCCTGGGGTTCGGTGTGACCTGAGCATGTGCCTTCACGTCCCCATTTTGTGATCCCCTCACCCTTCTAGTCCCTTCGGACCCACGGCCCCCGAGACGGCCGCCCCTGTCGCCGTCTTCCAGAGCACTCGGTCGGGCCCTGTGAAGGGTCCCAGGCAAATACGGCTCAGCCGAATCAGAGGCAGCCAGGGCTGCCTCCGCTCCTGCCCAAGCAACGGATACGCGGTAGCACTTCTATCTAACCTTGGCAATATTAGGTTTTAGTCAATGAGACTCTGTGCGTGTCTGCTTAAGAAGAAGCATGGTGGCTGGGCTTGGTGGCTCAAGCCTGTAATCCCAGCACTTTGGGAGGCCGAGACGAGAGGATTGCCTGAGCCCGCGGGTTCGAGACCAGCCTGGGCAACTTGGCAAGACCTTGTCTCTACAATAAATCAAAAAACAAAAACAAAAAACAATTAGCCGAGTGTGGTAGCCCATGCCTGTAGTTCCGGCTACTTGGAAGGCGAAGGCAGACGGATTGTCTGAGCCCAGCAGGTTGACACTGGGGTGGCTGTGAGCGTGCCACTGCACTCCAGCCTGGGCGACAGAGTGAGACCCTGACTCAAAAAAAAAAAAAAAAGAAGAAGCATGGCTACCCAGACACTAGTCTCTCCCCGCTGCAAAGCGTAGTAGCTCTCATTCCCTTTTCAAAGAATATTCCATTCCCTCAAAGCACACCGGCGACTCATGACTCCCAGGTCTTCCTGAAAACCCATGGGATTCCCACGGAAGGCAAAGACTTGACCAATGGACAGAGGCACAGGTCTTGGTCAGGGCCAGGCCTCCCATCACCAGGGTCTTCCTGGAAAGAACTTACCCTAGAATCCTGGCAGGAGGCCAACATTTACGATCGTGCGTTTCACAATCTTAAATCCAGATAGGCCTCACAGGTTACTTTTCTTTGTCCAGGAATCAACTCAATTACATCACAGAAGAACTTAGAAACCCTTACAGGTGAGAGGACTGAGTGTGGGCGGAAGCCTGCGGACCTGCGAGCTGGCTTCCTTCTCCAGGCAGAACGTGGGCCGCTTCCTCCCATCATCCACCACCCGCTTCCAGGCAGTGGAGGGTTTCCCATGAGCACATGGGACCCTCGTGAGAGCTGGGTTTTGTTTGGGGCAGTGGAATGGTCGCTCAGGGGCAGGACGAACTCTGGGTTCCCTCATCTCTGGCTTCTTTTCTTTATAAACCATTTAACTTTACTGCTCCGGAGTGAGAGAGAGGGAGAACTCTCAGTTCAAAACGTCTCGCGTCCTTGCAGGGGCTCTGCTGTCCTACACATCCCCCGCCTGCCAGGGCCTCGGGGAAGGCATCTGGGGCCCTGGCCCGTCACGGGGGCAGGTGGAGGGCTGGCCAGGGACGGAGGAGGGAGGGACCGGGCCACCACAAGCTCGCCAGTCCCCTGCCGGACAGCCTGGTCTAGGCTGAGTTCTCGTGTCACTACCCCTCCTAGAAACCTGCCCCTGGCGATTGTCATCGGGATCCCTCTGGTGACGGTGTGCTATATCCTCATGAACGTCGCCTATTTCACTGTGATGACCTCCACGGAACTCCTGCAGTCCCAGGCTGTGGCTGTGGTGAGAGCCCGCGCGCTGCCGCCGGAGGGGACGGTGACTTGGGGCAGGGGTCCGGCAAGGTGTCCGTGTTCAGGTGGAGGGACCCTCCGAGGGAAGGAGGAGCCCAGGGGAGTGGACGGACTTGGGCAGCCCCAAGACCCAGCAGAGGTGAGAGACCTGGCCTTAGCGAGATGTCACAGGCAGGTGGGGGCTATGTCACCAGCTGCACCAGCCACCTGGGCACCCGGAGAAGGGAGCTGGAGGGCAGGGCTGAGCCAGCCAGGGTTGGAGTCTTGACCGACAAGCATGAAGGCGAGGCAGAGAGCGCCAGGGGGCTGAGGGAGGTCGTTGTAATAACGGATCCTGGCATTTCTCCTGGGTAGGGAGGCAAGGACAAGGGTGGCAGGTGTGAGGGTCAGCGGAGAGCGGGGTCCGTGGGCAGGAGACCTCATGGGGCTGGAATCAGACAATGAGGTGATCGGGATCCGGGGTGTGCTGTGTGAATGAGCAGCAAGGTCACTGACCGTTGGACTGGGTGGCTGCGGCGGGAGGGAGAACAGGCCCATTCTAAGGGAGGGGGTCAAGCGAGAAGCTGGGGTATTGGGAGCATACTGACATGACTAAGATTTGGCTGGGTGTGGTGGTTCGTGCCTGTAACCCCAGTATTTTGGGAGACCAAGACTAGAGGATTACTTGAACCCAGGAGTTCAAGACCAGCCCGAGCAATATAGCAAGACCTTATCTCTACAAAAAATTAAATTAAAAATAAGCCAGGTGTGGTGGTGTGCACCTATAGTCCCTGCTAGTAGGGAGGCAGAAGGATCGCCTGCATTCTGGGAGACAGGCTATAGTGAGCCATGATCGTGCCACTGCACTCTAGCCTGGGGGCCAAAGTGAGACCCTGACTCAAAAAAAAAAAAAAAAAAAAAAAAGACTAAGAATTACGCCAGAAGCCAGGCTCGGTGGCTCAGCCTGTAATCCCTCGCCTTTGGGAGGCTGAGGCGAGTGGATTGCCTGAGCCCGCGGGTTCGAGACCCGCCTGGGCATCGAGACCTCATCTCCACAATAAATACAAAATGAGCCGGGCGTGGTAGTGCACGCCTGTAGTTCCAGCTATTGGAAGGCTGAGGCAGAAGGATTGCCAGGCCCAGCAGGTCGAGGCTGCGGTGGCCAGGAGCGGCCCCTGCACTCCAGTCTGGGCGACAGAGTGAGACTCCAACTCAAAAAAAAAAAGAATTACGCCAGGGAGTGGTGGATAAGAGATTTCTGTTGCGTCCAAAGAGCTGAGACACTAAAGGCACGATGGTTTCTCTTCCGAGCGGTGTCCTCTCCCCTCTGCAGTGGCGAGTCAGAGGCTGCGCCCAGCGGCCAAGTGGGGCCCTGGGTCTCCCGGAGGCTCTGGGCGGCCAGCGAGAGCCTCAGGACGCCGCTCCTTCTCTCCCCAGACCTTCGGCGACCGTGTCCTCTACCCAGCCTCGTGGGTCGTCCCCCTGTTCGTGGCCTTCTCGACGATCGGCGCCGCCAACGGGTCCTGCTTCACCGCGGGCAGGTAGGGCGCCCTCGGCCCCTCGCCCCGGGGGCGGGCAGGGGCAGCCACGCTTGCGGCGCGGGCGGGGGACTTCAAGTCCGGAGGAGGGTCGTGGCTCGAGCCCACACCGCAAGCGGCAGCCGGGCAGGAACAGGCTTGCACATGGGGACGGGACAGGCTACCCGGAATCTCAGCTTTTCCCCTTCGGGGGTGCCCTGGGTTCCGGTTGGAGAGAAATGCTGTCCATTCTAGCACGAGCCAAGGGAAGGCCCCGGTTCACGTCATGTGTCTTTCCACCTTGTGGTGACATCTTCTCACACTGAGATGCACACAAACTAAGTCGGGACTCGGCAAACGTCCCTCGAAGGGCCGGGCAGTAAATAGATTAGGCTCTGTCGTCGCTGTCACGACTCTTCAACTCTGCCTGGATGTCACAAAAGCGAACAGCCATGGCTGTGTTCCCGTAAAACTTTACATAAGCAGGTGTGTTTTGTCAACGCTCTACACCCCGCCAGTCTAGAGACAGTGAACAGCTGGGCTGCAGTCCACTTAGGAATGCAGCATAATTTTGCCACCCTCCTGTCATGGCTGGGTGGGGGGGTCTTGAACACACATCTTGGCCCAGCTGCCCAGGGTTCCGAGCGGGTATATTTCTGAGTGAAATTGCCAAAGGTTGTACACTTTAAAAAAATGAAATACACACCACAAAACCATTCTTCTAAACCGATATCAAAGTACATGTAGTGCTGGTCCTCCAACTCTGTCCTTTTTCTTTTCTTTTCATTTTAGTTGGGGGTCTCACACTGTCACCCAGGATGGCGTGAAGTGGCACACTCATGGCCACTGCAGCCTCAAACTCCTGGGCTCAAGCAATGCTCCCCCTTAGCCTGAGTGGCTGAAACTACAGACATACCACCATGCCTGGCTAATTTTTTTTTGGTAGGGACAAGTTCTCACTACTTTGCCCAGGCTGGTCTCAAACTCCTGGGCTCAAGCAATCCGCCTGCCTTGGCCTCCCAAAGTACTGGGATGACAAGTGTGAGCCACACCCAGCTTGCTCTTTTTCAAAAGCATTTTGGCTATTCTGGATTCTTTCATATAAATTTGTTTTAAATTTTTTAATTTTTAATTGACATAATAATCGCATACATGCATGGGTACAGTGTGATGTCTCAATACATGGACATGTGGAATCAGGCCAATTAACATGTCCATCCCCTCACATACTTTTCGTTGCTTTGTGGTTAGAACATTTAAAATCCACTTTTTTTTTTTTTTTTTTTTTGAGTTGGAGTCTCACTCTGTCGCCCAGACTGGAGTGCAGTGGCCGCTCCCGGCCCCCCCAGCCTCCACCTGCTGGGCTCCGGCGATCCTTCCGCCTCAGCCTTCCGAGTAGCCGGAACTACAGGCGCGCACTACCACGCCCGGCTGATTTTTTGATTTATTGTAGAGATGAGGGCTCGCCAAGTTGCCCAGGCGGGTCTCGAACCTGCGGGCTCAGGCAGTCCTGTCACCTGGGCCTCCCAAAGCGCGGGATGACAGGCTGAGCCACCAAGCCCGGCTTAAAATCCACTTTTAAACCACTTTGGAATATATATGTATAACGACAGTCACCCTGCTGTGGAACAGATCACTGGGCTTCTTCCTCCTAATTGGAACTTTGTACCCTTGAACCAAAATTTCCATTTTCCCTGCCAACCCTCCCTCCCTCTGAGAACCAGCACGCTACTCTCCACTGCGGTGAGTTCCGTGTTTAGATTTCAGGTACAAGTGAGATCGTGTCGTATCTGTCTTTCTGTACCTGGCTTATTTCACTCCGCACAATGCCTTCTAGATTCATTCATGTTGTCAAACAATGACAGAGTTTCATCTTTTTCAAGACTGAATAGTCTTCCATTGTGCATATAGAGCACATTATTTTTATCCATTCGTCTGTTGATGGACACTAAGGTTGTTTCCATATCTTGGCTATTGTGAGAAATGCTGCAGTGAACACGGGAGTGTGGATATCTGACATACCGAGTTCAGTTTTTTTGAAAACATGATCGGAAGTGAGACTGCTGGATGTTATGGTAATTCTGTTTTTAGTTTTCTGAGGAACCTCTATACTGTTTTCCAAAATTACTGTGCTGATTGATATTCCCACCAACAGTGTACAAGGGTTCCCTTTCTCTGCATCTTCATCAACACTTATCTGTCTTTAAAAAAAAATAGCTATTCTAGTCTGGCACGGTGACTCAAGCCTGTAATCCCAGCACTTTGGGGGGCCAAGGTGAGTGGATTGCCTGAGCCCGGGGTTCTAGAACCACCTGGGCAACTTGGCAAGACCTCATCTCTACAGCAAACAAACAAACAAAAACCCACAAAATTAGCTGGGCGTGGTAGCGCGCGCCTGTAGTTCCCGCTACTTGGAAGGCTGAGGTGGAAGGATCAGCCTGAGCCCAGCAGGTCAACGCTGGGGTGGCCTGAGCGTGCCACTGCACTCCAGCCTGGGCAACAGAGTGAAATGTCAACTCAAAAGTAAAAAACAAAACAAAAATAGCTATTCTAAACAGGTATGAGGTGATACCTTACTATGTATTTACATGCCCCTGATTAGTAGGGGTGTTGAGTTTTTTTTTTTTTTTTTTAATGTATCTGTTGACCTTTTGTATGTCTTTTATTTAGGTCCTATTAATGAGTAGTTTGAGTTAATTATATATTTTGGATCTGAGTTTTTTATCTGATGTGTGATTTACAAACATATTCTCCCAATCATTGGTAATCATTCTATTTCCTTTGCTGTGCAGAAGGTTTCTAGTTTGATGTAATCCTCTTTGTCTCTTTTGACTTTTGTTGCCTATATTTTTGGGGTCATATGCAGGAAATCATTGTCCAGACCAATATCACATAACTTTTCCCTATGTTTTTGTCTAGTAGTTTTACAGTTTCAGGATTTACCTTTAAATCTTTAATCCATTTTGAGTTGATTTCTTGTATAAGAGATGAGAGAGGATTCAGTTTCTTTCTTCTGCATGTGGATGGCCAGTTTTCACATTTCTATGAGTATTGGCATCAGCCTATCAGTTTCTATAAAAAAGTCTTTGGGGATTTTGATCAGGACTGTGTTGAATCTATAGATCAATTTTGGGAGGACTGCCAGCATAAAAGTATTGAGTCTCCCAATCCAAGGATGCACTTTTTATTTAGGTCTTCTTTAATTTTTTTCAAAAATGTTTTTTGAGTAGTTTTTGGTATACAGTTCTTGCACATCTTTTGTCAGATTTATTACAAAGTATTGCACATTTTTCATGCTATTGTAAATAGTATTTAAATTTTTTTAAATGGTCAGTTTCTTATAGTTCATTGCTAGTCCATATAAACAAAATTTTAAAAGCTCCATTGAGGTACAAATACCAAAAAATTCATCCTTTATAACCGAACAACTCTATTAATTAATTTTTTTTTTTTGAGTTGGAGTCTCACTCTGTGGCCCAGGCTGAACTACAGCGGCACACTCAGGCCACCCCAGCCTCGACCTGCTGGGCTCCGGCGATCCTTCCGCCTCAGCCTTCCAAGTGGCTGGAACTACGGGTGTGCGCCACCACACCCGGCTAACTTGTGATTCATTGTAGAGACAAGGTCTCGCCAAGTTGCCCAGGTGGGTCTGGAACCTGCAGGCTCAGGCCATCCACTCTCTTCGGCCTCCCAAAGTGCTGGGATTACAGGGCGAGACACCAAGCCCAGTCTGTCTTTTTTCTATCAGCTCTCTCAAGCTGAAGACAGCTAATGTCCGAAAATGTCTGAGGCTGCGCAAACATCCCAGCCCAAGTCTAGAATGTTTCCGTCACTCCAAGAAGTTCCCTCGTGCCTAGTTAGGGTTCAACCCTGCTTCCAGCTCCAGCTCCAGCTCCAGCTTTTTCTCTAAACTCTGCTTTCGCTTTTTCTAGGCATTTCCATCTGAAGAGAACAAGGTGCTCATCTTCAGCAGGCTTCTCTTACTTTTGCATGAGGCTTTCTCGCTTTCTTATTTCAGGAGCTTTAGGGGGTACAAGTAGCTTTTGGTTACACGGTTGCATTGTATAGTGGTGAAGAAGTCTGCGCTTCAAGTAGACCCGCCCTGCCGGCCTAGTGTCCGACAGGCGATTTTTCGTCGCTCCGCCCTCCTGTCTCCTGTCTTCCCTCTTCTGGGCCTCCAGCATCCATTCTACCATTCCTTGTGCCTTTGCAGATCACTAGTTTAGCTGCCACTTATAGGTGAGAACATATGGCGTTTCATTTTCTGTTGGCTCACTTAGAATGATGTTCTCCAATTCCATCCACATTGCTGCAAAAGACATGATTTCATTCTTCTAGATGACTGAATGGCTTTCCATAGTGTACATGAGAGGGGACCAAAAACCCAGAATTTATTTATTAATAACTGTGTATTTAGTCTTACATGTTTAAACTTCAGTCGCCTTCAAAGCACTCTTTGTTTCATGCAATTCACTATCAAGATGCTTTTTCTACTGCTCAAAACAGTTTTTGTTTTTTGTGTTTTCTTTGAGTCAGAGTTTCACTCTATCACCCAGGCTGCAGTGCAGTGGCATGCTCACAGCCACCGCAGCCTCGACCTGCTGGGCTCTGGCGGTCCTTCTACCTCAGCCTTCCGAGTAGCTGGAACTACAGGCGCGCGCTACCACGCCTGGCTAATTTTTTTGATTTTTTTATTGTAGAGATGAGGTCTCGCCAAGTTGCCCAGGCAGGTCTCGAATCCGCGGGCTCAGGCAATTCACTCACCTCGGCCTCCCAAAGCGCTGGATTATAGGCTGAGCCACCAAACCCGGCCCAAAACAGTTTTTTAACTCATCAGTTCTAAAGCCTTTATGCTTCTGCTGTTTTTCTTTTCACCTCCTCCACATCAGCAAGATGTTTCCCATTGAGGACTTTTTTCATCTGGGGAAACAAAAAAAGGTCACTTGGGGTAAGATCAGGTGAACAGGGAGAGTGGAACAAGGGGATTATATCATTTTGGTCAAAAACTGCTGAACACTCAGTACAGTGTGAGCAGGTGTGCTCACAAATCACACCCCTCATGAAATGGGCAGACGTGTTGAAAGAATCTCAAAAGCAAAAAAAAATTCACTGAAGCTTCAGTCTGAATGCAGCCTCTCACAACACGAGATGGTACACTGAGCTGATGGGTTCCTAGCACACTGACCGAGTAAGGGAGGCCTGTCCTACAAGGACCCTTCAAAAAAAAATTCCATTTTGGGGGGTCCCCTCATATATACCATGCTGATTATCCACTGACCAACTGATGGACTTTTAGGTTGATTCCACATCTTTGCAATTGTGAATTGTACTGCGATGAACATGCAAGTGTATGTCTCTTTTTAATGTAACAGCCTCTGTTCTTTCGAAAGATGCCCAGTAATGGGATTGCTGGATCAAATGGTAGAACTACTTCTAGCACTTTGAGGAAACTCCATATCGATTTCTATAGTGGTTGTACTAATTTACACTCTCACCAACGGTATATAAGCGTTCCCTTTTTCACTGCATCTGTGCCAGCATCTATTGGTTTTGATTTTTTAATAATGGCTATTCTGACTGTTGTAAGAAGTTTTCTCATTGTGGTTTTAATTTGCATTCCCCTAACGATTAGTGATGTTGAGCATTTTTTCATGTATGTTGGCCATTCGTACATCTTCTTTTGAGAGATATCTGTTCATGTTCATGTCACCTGCCCACTTTTTAATGGGTCATTTGCTTTTTTCTTGCTGATTTGTTTGTTTTTAGTAGATTCTGGATGTATCCTTTGTCAGATGTATAGTTTGCAAATATCTTTTCCAATTTTGTAGGTTGCCTGTTTGCTCTGTTGATTATTTCTTTTACTGTGCAGAAGCTTTTTAGTTTAATCAAATCCCAGTTATTTTTGTTTTTGTTGCATTTGCTTTTGGGGTTTTAGCCATAAATTCTTTGCCTAGGCCAATGTCCAGTCGAGTTTTTCCTAGGTTTTCTTCTAGGATTTTTATGATTTTAGGTCTGACATTTAAATCTTTAATCTATCTTGAGTTAATTTTTGTACATGGTGAGAGATAGGGATCAAGTTTTAGTTTTCTGCATGCAGCTATCCAGTTTTCCTAGCACCATTTGAATAGGGTGCCCTTTCCCTAGTGTATGTTTTTGTTTGCTTTGTCAAAGATAAGTTGATTGTAGGTATTTGGGTTTACTTCTGGATTCTTTTTTCTGTTCCATTGGTCCATGTGTCTGCTCTTGTACCAGTACCTTGTTGTTTTGGTTACTGTAACCTTGTGGTGTCATTTGAAGTCAGATAATATGATGTCTCCAGGTTTGTTATTTGTGCTTAGGATTGTTTTGGCTATTCTGGCTCTTTTTTGGTTTCATATGAATTTTCGGATTTTTTTTTTCTAATTCTGTGAAAAATGACATTGGTAGTTTGATAGAGAGGTTGCGTGGATCTGTAGATTACTTTGGGTAAGATGTCATTTGAATAATGTTGATTCTTTCAATCCATGAGCGTGGGATGTTTCTCCATTTGTTTATGTCATCTACAGTTTCTTTCATTAGTATTTTATAGTTCTCTTTATAGTGATCTTTCACCTCCTTGGTTAAATACATGCATATGCATTTTAGTTTTTTGGCTACTATTGTAAATGGAATTGAGTTCTTAATTTGATTCTCAGTTTGGTCACTATTGGTGTAGAGCAGTGCTACTGACTTTTGTGTGTGTTAGTTTTGTATTCTGAAACTACCAAATTCATTTATCAAGTCCAGAAGTCTTTTGGAGGAGTCTTTAGGAATCTCTAGGTATAAGATCATATAGTTGGCATTCAAAGATAGTTTGATTTCTTCTTTTCCAATTTGGATATCCTTTATTTATTTCTCTAACCTGACTGCTCTGGCTAAGACTTCCAGTACTATGTTGAATAAGAGTGATGAAAGTGGGCATCCTTGCCTTGTTCCAGTTCTGAGGGGAAATGTGTTCAATTTTTTTTTCTTTCAGGATGACATTGGTTATGGGTTTCCCATATATGGCTTTTATTATTTTGAGGAATGTTCCCTCTATGCCTATTTTGCTGAAGGTTTTTTTTTTTTTTTAAATCATGAAGGGATGCTGAATTTCATCTAATTTTTTTTGCGTCTATTGAAATGGTCATATGATTTTTGTTTTAAATTCTGTTTATGTGGTGGATCACATTTATTGACTCATATATGTCAAACCGTCCTTGCACTCCTAGGATTGTGGTGGATTTTTTTTTCCTCATGTGTTGTTGATTGAGAATTTTCGTGTCTATGTTCATCAGAAATACTAGTCTGTGGTTTTCTTTTCTTTGTTGTTGTGTCTTTTCCTGATTTTGGTATCAGTGTGGTACTGGCTTTGAGGAATGAGTTAGAGAGAATTCTCTTCTCTTCAATCTTAAGGAATAGTATCAGTAAAATTGATACCAGTTCTCCTCTGAAAGTCTGGTAGAATTCAGCTGTGAGTTTGTCAGGTCCTAGACTTTTTTTTGTTGGGAGACTTTCAATTACTATTTCAATCTTGCTATTCATTATTGGTCTGCTCAGGGTTTCTTTTTCTTCCTGATTCAAGGTTAAGGGGTTGTATGTTTCCAAGAAGTTATCCATTTCCTCTGTATTGTCTAGTTTGTTTGCATAGAATATTCATGATAATGCCAGATGATCTCTTGTGTTTCCATGGTATTAGTTGTAATGTCTCCATTTTCATTTCTTTTCTTTCTTTTTTTTTTTTTTTTTGAGTTGGAGTCTCACTCTGTTACCCAGACTGGA
>NW_007246522.1:185376-218597 GCF_000164805.1 Carlito syrichta
CCTCAGCCTTCCAAATAGCTGGAACTACAGGCATGTGCTACCATGCCCGGCTAGTTTTTTGATTTATTGTAGAGATTAGGTCTCACCAAGTTGCCCAGGCAAGAACCCGCAGCCCGAACCTGCAGGCTCAAGCAATCTACTCACCTCAGCCTCCCAAAGCATGGGATTACAGGCTGAGCCACTGAGCCTAGCTTCCATTTTCATTTCTTATTGAGCTAATCTGAATCTTCTCTGTTTCTTAATTGATCTAGCTAGTGGCCAACTGATTTTATTTTTCAAAAAATCAACTTTTTATTTCGTTCATCCTTTGTAATGTTTTATGGATTCCAATTTCACTTAGCTCTGTTCTGATCTTCATTATGTCTCTTCTTCTGCTAGCTTTGGGTTTGGTTTGTTTGTGTTTTTCTAGGTCATTGAGCTGTGACATTAAGTTGTCAATATGTGATCTTTCAGTCTTATTAATATAGGCCCTAAGTGCTATAAATTTTCCTCTGAGCATAGCTTTGGCTGTGTCCCAGAGGTTTTGATAACCTGTTTCATTGTTGTCATTCATTTCAAGGAAATTTAAAATTTCTGTCTCTATTTCATTGTTGACCCAAGGATCATTCAAGAGCAGATTGTTTAATTTCCATGTTTTTGTTTAGTTTTGCAAGTTATTCTTGGAGTGAATTTCTAGTTTTATTCCACTCTGGCCTGATAAGGTGCCTGACATGATTTCTATTTTTTGAATTTATTGAGACTTGATTTTTGGCCTATCTTATGGTCTATCTTGGAGAATGTTCCATGTGCTGCTAAGAAAAATGTATATTCTGTAGTTTGGAGGTGGAATGTTCTATAGATGTCTGTTAGTTACTTTTACTCTAAGGTCCAGTTTAACTCCAGTGTTTCTTTTTTGACTTTCTGCCTTGATAATCTACGTACTGCTGTCAGGAAAGTCTCCCACTATTATTGTTTTGCTGTCTATCTCTTCTTTGGTCTAATAGAATTTGTTTTATAAAACTAGGGGCTCTGGTGTTAGGTGTGTATATATTTTAAATTGTTATATCTTCTTATTAGATCGATCCTTTTATCATTATATAATAACCATCTCTGTCTTTGGTTACTGTTGTTAACTTAAAGTCTGTCTTAGCTGATATGAGAATAGCTAATTCTGCTAGTTTTTCATTCCCATTTGCATGGAATATTTTTTCCTACCCCTTTTCCTTGAGTCTATAGGAGTCTTTGTGTGTTAAGTGGGTCTCTTGAAGGCAGCAGATATTTGGATTGTGTGTGTTTTTTTTTTAATCCGTTCTGTAAGTCTCTATCTTTTTCACGGGGCATTGAGACCATTTATGTTTAGGGTTAATAATGATATGTAAGGTACTATTCCATTTATCGTGCTGGTTGTTATCTGGTTCCTTTATTTGTTTTCTCTATTGTGTTGGTGTTCCATAAACCCTGTGAGCTTTATGATTTCCAGTGTTTTATTACTGATGTATTTCAACCTTTTGTTTCAGTATTTAGAGCTCCTTTGAGTATTTCTTGAAAAGTCAGTCTAGTGGTGACAAATTCCCTCAACGTTTACTTGTTTGAGAAAGACTTCACTTTTCATTTTGAAGCTTAGTGTTGTGGGATACAAATCTTTGGCTGACTGTTATTTTGAGGAGATTGAATATGGGGCCCCAATACCTTCTGATTTGTAGGTTTTCTTCTGAGAAATCTACTGTTAGTCTGATAGGTTTACCTTTGTACATTATTTGATGCTTTGTTTCATGGCTTTCAAAATTCTTTCCTTCACATTAACTTGGTATAACCTGATAATTATAGGCCTAGAGATCACCATTTTGTAATGAATCTTCTGGGGGTTTGTTGGGATTCTTACAGCTGAATGTTTAACCTTTTTCCCATATAACCTGAGGATAGTCACCAGTGGTGCTTGTGGCTGCAGTGTTTGCCGAGATTAAAAAAAAGAGAGTTACAAAATATAATAATCCTCCTCCTTCTGTTCCTCCTCCTCTTCCTCTTCTTCTTCCTCCTTTTCCTCTCCCTCCCCCTCCTCCTTCTCATTAGGACTAGAGACAAGTTCTGTTTAGAAATAACTCCAAGAACATTTTTATATTTTATTTTCACATTGAAAACCAGTCAGATTTGCTTCAGCCTCAAAGAGTATGGTTTATGTAAAATTAAATGAATGCAGCAGTGAGCTGCACCTCTTTTTTTTTTTTTTTTTCTTTTTTCTAAATTTCTGGCAAGGTCAGGGAAGTTTTCATCCATTATTCCCTCAAAAAGGCTTTTCAAACCTGTTGCTTTCTCTTCTTCCTCAGGAAAACCTATGATTCACAGGTTTGGATGTTTTACATAATCCCACATTTCCTGGAGACCTTGTTTTATTTTCTTGATTACTTTTTCTTTATTGTTGTCTCATTGAGTTAATTCCAAAGCCTTGTCTTCAGGTTCTGAGACCCTTTCTTCTCCTTGTTCTAGTCTACTGTTAAAACTTTCCACTGCATTTACTTCCCCAAGTGATTCTTTCATTTCCAGCATTTCAGCTTGTTTTTTTTAAAAAGGTATCTATCTCTTAGGATTTTTTTTAATTTTAGGTTCAGGGGCTAGGTATTTGTGACATGGACATATTGTGTAGTGGTGGGGATTGGGTCTCAGGTGGCCCATTCCCGAGGGAGTGAACATTGTACCCCAGAAGTAGTTTCTGAACCCTGAACCCCCTCCGCTCTCCCCACTTATTGGTGTCCCCAATGTCTATTATTTCCATCTTTGTCATTCACCCCCACAATGGGTGAGAACATGTGATGTCTGGTTTCATTTCTGAGTCAGTTCGCTTAGGATGCTGGTCTCCAGCTCCACCCACATTGCTGCAAAGGATGGGATTTCATTCTTTTTTAGGATTGTGTAGTATCCACTGATGGGTCGATGGACATTTGGGTTGATTCCACATCTTTGCAATTGTGAATTGTGGTGTAGTGAACATGCGGGCACAGGCGACTTTTTTATATGAGGACCTCTGTTCCTTAGGGCAGATAGCTAGTGGCGGGATTGCTGGCTCAAACGGCAGATCTGCTTTTAGTTCTTCGAGTGGTCTCCACACCACTTCCCATAGAGGTTGCGCTAATGTACGCTGCCATCAACAGTGTATAAGTGTTCCCTTTTCTCCACATCCACACCAGCAGCTATTGCTTTTTGACTGGTGTAAGATGGCAGGCATCTCGTTGGGGTTTAAATGTGCGTTTCCTTGGTGCTGAATGATGTTGAGCATTCTTCATGTTTTTTGGCCATTTGTGTATCTTCTTTTGAGAGATGTCTGTTCATGTTCTTTGCCTACTTTTTAAAGGGTTGTTTGCTTTGGTCTTGCTTATTTGAGTTCTTTGTAGATTCTGGATATTAGTCCTTTGTCAGGTGTATAGTTTGCAAATATCTTCTTCTTTGGAGAATTTTTCATATATATCCTGAATAGTTTTTTTTTTTTTCTTTTTGAGCCAGAGTCTCACTGTCGCCCAGGCTGGAGTGCAGTGGCACACTCATGGCTACCGCAGCCTCGACTTGCTTGGCTCATGTGATCCTCATCAGCTTCCAAGTAGCTGAAGCTACAGACACATGCCACCATCCCCAGCTAAGTTTCTGATTTATTGTAGGCACAAGTTCTTGTCAAGTTGCCCAGGCTGGTCTGGAACCCCTGGGCTCAGGCAATCCTCTCGCCTCGGCCACCCAAAATGCTGGTATTTCAGGCATGAGCCACCACGCCTGGCCAGTTTAATTTTTTCATGTTGTTTATCAACTTTCTCCTGAATCTCACTGAGCAATTTTATAATCAACCTTTTGAATTCTATCTCTGGAATTTCAAATATTTCATTTTGGTTAGGGTCCACTGCTGAAAGTTAGTGTGGTCTTTTGGGCATGTTGGAGAACTCTGTTTTTTCTTGTCAGAATTATTTTTCTGGTCCCTTCTCATTAGAATAAACTACTTTTTTTCTTTTTTTTTTTTTGAGTTGGAGTCTCACTCTGTCGCCCAGACTGGAGTGCAGTGGCCGCTCCCGGCCACCGCAGCCTCAACCTGCTGGGCTCTGGCGATCCTTCCGCCTCAGCCTTCCGAGTGGCCGGAATTACAGGCGTGCGCTACCATGCCCGGCTAGTTTTTGATTTATTGTGGAGATGAGGTCTCGCCAAGTTGCCCAGGCGGGTCACGAACCCGCGGGCTCAGGCAATCCACTCACCTCAGCCTCCCAAAGGTGTGGGATTACAGGCTGAGCCACCGAGCCCGGCTATAAACTACTCTTTCTTAAAGTTGGCAGGGGGTTGACGTAGGCACCATAGGGTTCTCTTGGTTATATATAGCCTTGGTGTAGTGAGAGTTTTTCAATTGCCAACTGTGGTGGCGCTCTGCTGGGTATCTGCCCAGGCTCACAGCATCTTGGCAGGAGTGGCTTTGACAGTGGTGTTAGCTGGGGTCTGGGATCAGACCTTGCTCAAAGCCGAGATATTACACCAGATGTGATGGGCTGTGCTGTTGACCTCCCATCAGGTGACACTTGTGGGAGACAGCCAGCTAGGATGGTGGTTGTGGAATTTCTTCTTGGAGTGTGTTTCCGCAAGGAAGTGTCCAGCCAATCGAGATAGTGGGTGGGCCTGTGAGGATTACCCAAATTCTCTGTGTTGAGCTCTGGAGGGAAAGGGTGCAGGAAAAAGAGCTCAACCTCCTCACCCGTGTGCACCCTTGGCTACCCCAGTTGGGATTGGGAGGGAGTCCCTGGCCATTGTGGTCATGCTGATGTGCAGCGGGGTCGCCGAAGCGTTTCCCTTGGGAGTGAAAGGTCGCTAGGGCGAGGTGTCCCACCCAGCTCCCCGCCTTAGCCTCAGGCAGTCTGCCTTCTGAATGCCAAGTGCAGCTGCCTCTGAGCCCCGGTGTTCTCACAGCAGCCCGCCCCAGCCAGGTACTGCCTGCCATCATGGCGTTCGCCCTTGGGGATCCTTCACTCCCAGGCCAGCTAGAAGGCAGCCACCAGAGAGAGTTGAGTTGGGATATGGCCCTGGAGCTGCTCAGGGCTTGTTTTCCTCACACCACTCCTTGTGGGTTTCAGTCGAGCGCGGCTGTGAGAGAGGCAGTCTCCCTCAAGGCTCTCCCTCAAGGGTGCTGGCCAAGTCTGTGGCAGGAGCGCACAATTCCTGAACTTCTCTCAGTCACCTTCCCCACTGTGTCCAGAGGCTGCTCCTGGCCTGTGCCATGATCCAGGCTTGAATCTGGCTAGTCCCATCCTGGGCCAGTTGATTTTTCTCTCTTTTGCACGATATGGTTATTATTGCTCCTTTGCTAAGTCATGGGGCATGCTGCGAGTCCTGTTCTTCTCTGAGTGCTGAGGGAACTCTCTCCTTCTTGGGTTACTCCAGAGGAGAAACACTGTAGCTGCCTCTTGTTGGCCGTCTAGCATAAGGTTTTCGAGGTTGTAGCATGTTTGTTTGTTGCTTTTAATTGCCGAATTGCATTCCATTATACGGATATGCAATTTGTCCCTTCACCTGTGGATGAACATTTGGGTTATTTCCAGTTTAGGTTATTATAAACAGCATTGCTGTGAACATTCCTGTATATGTCATTGTGTGGACCTATGTTTTCGTTTCTTGTGGGGAAAGTCCTAGGAACAGAATTGCCGGGCCATAGAGCGGCTTTTCAACTTCTGAAGAATCTGCCAGAGTGTTTTCCAAGTGGTTGTTCCACTTTAGCTTCTACAAGCAACGCATGAGGGTTCCTGCATTTCGGTATCTTCTCCAACACCTGGTGTTGACATTTCGATTGTAGCCATTCTAGTGGGTACTGGTATGTCGTTGCAGTTTCAATTTACACTTACAACTAATATTGAACATCTTTTCATGTGCTTTTTAGTCAATTATACATCTACTTTAGTTAAATATTTATTAAAATCTTTTGCTTATTTTTAAAAATTGGGTTGTTAAATCATCTGATAGAACTGTAAAACTTCCTCATATATTTTGAATATAAGTCCTAATCGGCTTCTTACATATTTTCTCCCAGTCTGTGGCTTGTGTTTTCTCTCTCTCTTTCGAGTTAGGGTCTCACTCTGTCACCCAGGCTAGAGTATAGTGACACAATCATGGCTCAGCACAGCCTCGACCTCCAGATCCTCCCACCTTAGGCTTTTGAGTTGCTGGGACTACTACACACCCCCATGCCTGGCTAATTTTGTGGTTTTTTGTAGAGACAAGGTCTTGCCATGTTGCCCAGCCTGGTCTTGAACCCCTGGGCTCAGGCAATCCACTTGCCTAGGCCTCCCAAAGTGCTGGGATTACAGGCTGAGCAACCAAGCCCGGCCTGATATTTTTGATGTAAGTTGTAACACTGGCAAAGTCCAGTTCATCAACTTTTTTTCTTTTAAGTGACATGTTTTTAATGCTGTATCTAAGAACTTTTGCCCACCTCAAGTTCACAAAGGTTTTCTCCTGTTTTCTTCTAGAAGTTTTATAGTCTAATTCTTCATTTAAGTACGTGATCCATTTTGAGTTAGTTTTGTTTGCTTTCATACATGTGCAGCTTGGGGGTTGCCCCAGGGACTTGTTCTATATTGAATTATGTTCAATAATTTTTGTGGAGTCAGATCTTAAATTTTTCCTTAATAGTTTCTGAGTTTTTCTATTTCACACAGACAACCCTTCTTCCCTCAAGATTATATAAAGACCTAACTCTGCTTTCTTCTAGCATTTTACTTTAATTTTTTGGTCAGTGTGAAATATATTTGATGTGAGTCATAAATCTCATTTTCCCCCCAAACCTTTACCTGTATCATTTATTGAATAATCCATTCTTTCTCCTTCTGGGTGTACATGCCATCGTTATCATTTTCATATGTATTTGGTTCACTCTGTTTCATTGGTAAATCCTCTTTTGTGCGATTATTATACTTAAGAAAACATTTTATAGCTTCAGTAACATAAAATCTGGTAGGACTAGCACTCCTATATCAGACTTCTTGCTTGTTTAGCAAGAAGATGCAGTTATAATAATTTTGTCCAGTTCTAAAAGTCCTGCTTGCATGGAATTTATTTGTGGAGAACTAACACACTTTTAAAAGTTCCCAGCATTCATCTTGAGTCCAAATCTCTTTTCCTTCTATCAACTCCCATTCTCCCAGTTTCACTGCCTTGTTCTGGGAACTATTACCAGCAATTACCAAGTTCATATCATTTCAAAGTTCAAATATGTAGTTCTAAATAGATGAGTCTTTATGGCTTTTGTATTCCAGATTTCTAATTTTATTGCACTTCAGAGTATGTGATCTTTACAATATCAATTCCCAGAAGTTTTAAAACATCCTTGTGGCTTACTGAAACTTTTGTTTCCTATGGTCTTGAAAATAATGTGTATTTTGTAATTGCTTCTAGATTTTTATATCATCAAGCTTGTAACTTGCATTGTTCTAGTCTTCCACTGTAATAGTGAATTTGCCAGTTTTTGTCTTGTGTTTCAAAGGCTCCTGGTTTTTTATTTATTTATTCATTTATCCTTATTTTTTATTTTTCTTTATTTTGAGTTGGAGTCTCACTCTGTCGCCCAGCCTGGAGTTCAGCGGCACACTCATGGCCACCCCAGCGTCAACCTGCTGAGCTCCAGCAATCTGTTTCAGCCTTCCGAGTAGCTGGGACTACAAGCACGAGCTACCATGCCTGGCCAGTTTTTTTATTTACTAGGGATGAGGTCTAGTCAAGTTGCCCGGACTGGTCTCGAACCCACGGGCTCAGGCAATCCACTCGCCTAAGCCTCCCAAGGTGCTGGGATTACAGGCTGAGCCACCAAGCCTGGCTATTTTTATTTTTTTGAGTCAGAGTCTCACTCTGTCACCCAGGCTGGAATGCAGTGGCACGTTCACAGCCACCCCAGTGATGACCTGCTGGGCTCAGGCGATCCTTCTTCCTCAGCCTTCCAAGTAACTGGAACTACAGGCATGTGCTATCATGCCTGGCTAATTTTTTGATATATTGTAGAGACAAGGTCTCAAGTTGCCCGGGCTGGTCTTGAGCCCCTGGACTGAGGGAATCCTCTCGCCTCAGCCTCCCATAAATTTATTTTTAATATCTTCTTGGTAGACTGTTCTTTTTTCAGTAGAAACGCTTTTTTTTTGAGTTGGAGTCTCATCTGTCACCCAGACTAGAGGGCAGTGGCTGCTCCCGGCCACCGCAGCCTCGACCTGCTGGGCTCCGGCGATCCTTCCGCCTCAGCCTTCCAAGTAGCCAGAATTACAGGCATGTGCTACCGTGCCCGGCTGATTTTTTGATTTATTGTAGAGATGAAGTCTCGCCAAGTTGCCCAGGCGGGTCTCGAACCCTCGGGCTCAGGCAATCCACTCACCTCAGCCTCCCAAGGCGCGGGATTACAGGCTGAGCCACCGAGCCCGGCTTCTTCCTCTTTTTAAAGCCTTAAATTCTCTTTTGATATCGATATTACTGCATCAGTTATCTTTAGGCTATTTTCGGCAGTGTGTCTCCTCCCTTTCATCTCCATCCAACATTTCAGTGTCACTGGGCTTCGGCTTGTGTATCTTTTAGCAAACCCATCCTGAGAATCTCTAGCAAACTTAATTTGTTTACGTTTAATGCGATTACTGATATCGCTGAATTTCTAACTCAATATTTTGTATTTTCTTGGCTTAAAAAGTTTTTATCCTGAGTTGTTACATCAATCAAATATTCTTTATTCCCATTTTTCTTCTACGGGTGTGGAAGCGATATATCTGTTTTCTTAATGATTACCCTTAAAATCGAACGTGAATACTCACTAGAGTATTCTACTGGAAGAGTCCCACTCATAGTACTCTTTCCATTGTCTAGTGTATCAGCTATACTTTATTTATAAACTCACCCTTCTAAAAAGGCTGCTGTTACAGAACAAATAAATCCAATGCTTATCTACAAAGATACTTTACTGCTTTTCCATAGCACGGCTTCTTGTAATCAACTTCCTCTAAGTTCACTTTCTCTTTTTGCTAGACTGGAGTTGTTTCCAATGTAGAGTGGAGATTACTGTCTCACAGTTTATCTGAAAATGTATTTTACCAGTAGTCTTGTACCAGTAAGCTACATAGAATTCCGATCTGAAAATCAGTTTCCCTCATGATTTGAAAATACTATTCATCATGATATGCCTGCTATTCTTATTGTCCTAACTCTGAACTAATCTTTTAAATTCAGTAGCCCTTGGGCAACGCCCTCCAGTCCCCTCCCACTGTGGGAGCTTTTCTGTCCTCTCAATAAATCCTGCTTATAAATAAATAGATAGATAAACAAATAAATTCAGTAGCCCTCGAGATCTTCCTTTTGACTTTTTAATTTCTTTTTAAAAATTAGAGACATGTTCTATGTTGCCCAAGCTGATCTCTAACTCTTGGCTTCAAGCGATCCTCTCGCCTCAGCCTCCCAAAGTGCTGGGGTTACCAGCGTGTGCCATTGTGCCCGACCTTGATTTTTTTGGTCTTCCACGATCATGGTTATATCTGGGTGTTTCTGTCTTGTGCAGAACTGGGTTCCATTTGGAAGGCTCACAGTGCTTTCCAGTTTTGCAAAGAACCTCTGCTTTTTGGACCTCCCCTACTCGTATCTGAGCATCCCCCTTCTCTTAATTTCCCATCTACATTCTCCATTTCTCTGTGTTTCATGTTCAGATCTGGATTCCAATGTTTTTCACTCGTACCTAGTTGAATTGTGGTAACTTTTTCATTTTTCCATAAATTCTCTTTAGCCAGAGGATGCTAGAGGCTAGGAAGGGTAGGGGGAAGGTGGAGACAAGGAGAAATTTGGTAAGAATACAAAGTTATAGCTAGAGAGGAGGAGTAAGTGCCAGTGTTCTCTGGCACTGTGAGATAACTATAGTTAAAATAACATAGTATATAGTCTCAAATAGTTAGAAAGGGATATTGAATGTTCCCAACACAAAGACATGAGGCATGTTTGAGATGATGGATATGCTAATTATCCTGATCTGATCACAATACATTATATGTATCACATAACTATGCACCTCATAAATATGTACAATTATGTCACTTTAAAATGTTTTAAAAGGGCTGAGCACAGTGGCTTATGCTCATAGCCCCGGTACTTTGGGAGACGGAGGTGGAAAGACTGCTTGAGTCCAAGAGTGAGAGACCAGCCTAGGCAACATAGTGACACCTTGCCTCTGTAACAATTTTTACAACAATCTTGGCCAGGCATGGTGGCACATGTCTGCAGTCCCAGCTACTTGGGAGGCTGAGGCAGAAGTTACAGTGAGCTCTGATCATGCCACCGCACTCCAGCCTGGGCCACACAGAGACTCTGATTCAAAAAAACAATTGTTTGAAAAAGATGAAAGAAAACAGAAAAAGAAAAGAAATTCTGTTAAACTATTTTCTCTCTTCAGTGCAGGGCTCTCCCGCCCCTGGCCATGGCCCGGCACTGATCTGTGGCCGTTAGGACCCGGCCACACAGCAGGATGTGGGCAGCCGGCGAGAGCTTCGCCTGTGTTTACAGCTGCTCCCTTCCACGCGCACGATCACCTAAGCCGATCTCCTGCGCCATCAGTGGTGGCGTCATGTTCTTTGAGCTGCGAGTGTGAGGGGTCTAGGTTGCGTGCTTCCTCTGAGAATCTAAGGCCCTATGACCTGCGGGGGAGCTGGGGCGGTGATGCCAGCACTGGGGAGCAGCTACAACTACAGAGTGACACTAGCAGTGGGCTTTGACTGCACAGAAACCATAATGAATCAGTTGCTTGCAGGCTTGGATCAAAACCCAGCAAGTGAGTTGATGGACTTCTATTGCACAGCTGCATCTGGGGGCAGGCTTTCAAGCAGGATCTGACATTTGTTTCAGTCCACACACGGCCTGCCCATTATTCTATTTACCACTTCCACCTGCGCCTCCTTTTTTTAAAATGGGGAGTTGTATGGTTAGTTCATGACATATTACAGCGTGATAAGAATAAAGTGCACGACGAACGTTACACATTTGAATCATCCTGAAACCATACACCCCACCACAGGCTGTGGAAAAATGATCTTCCACAAACCGGTCCCTGATGCTAAAAAGGCTGAGGATCACTGCTTTAATGCTTTATTTATTTATTTATTTATTGAGTTGGAGTCTCACTCTGTCGCCCAGACTGGAGTGCAGTGGCCGCTCCCGGCCACCGCAGCCTCGACCTGCTGGGCTCCGGCGATCCTTCCGCCTCAGCCTTCCGAGTAGCCGGAATTACAGGCACGCGCTACCACGCCCGGCTGATTTTTTGATTTATTGTAGAGATGAGGTCTCGCTGCCCAGGTGGGTCTCGAACCCGCGGGCTCAGGCAATCCACTCACCTCAGCCTCCCTGCTTTAATGCTTTAAACCTAGTCTTTCAGATTCTTGCGTTTTTAGGTGTTCTTGGGTGGGGTTGGGGGTTACTAAGCTACTAGTTCACATCTGCTGATTCACCCTTGTCTGATTTTTTTTTTTTCTGAGTCAAAGTCTCACTGTCACCTAGGTTGGAGTGCAGTGGCACACTCATGGCCACTGCAGCCTCAACCTGCTGGATTCAGGTGATCCTTTTGCCTCAGCCTTCCAAGTAGCGGGAACTATAGGCACGCACCACCACACTGGGCTAATTTTTTTTTCTTTTTAATTGTAGAGATGAGGTCTCATCATGTTGTCCAGGCTGGTCTTGAACTCCTGGACTCAGGCAATCCTCCCACCTCAGCCTCCCAAAGTGTTGGGATCATAGGCATGAGCCACTGTGCCTGACCAATCTGCCTGTTTTCTAAAATGCAGAATTCTGTGTGATTGGATCTTGGAAGTGCAAGGCATGTCTGTAGCAGCCTTCCAGAACTTGAGGCACTGGGGTCCACAGGCCTTGGACTCGTTTTTACAAGCGTTTCTTGCATAACACCTAGGGTTCAGAGCAGGTATCTTCCCCAAGAGGGCCTCCCCAGACCATCTCTCTCTGCTCTGGTGACTCCCTGTACCAGGGTGCATTCCTGTCAGACTCAATTAACCGCCTCACGTCAAAACTCACTCCTCTTCAGAGGACAAACTCCTGCCTGAAGACCAGGTCACCGCTCAGTGTCATTCTCTGTGACTCGTTAGTGAAACTCAGGACACATTTTCTCGGCGGTGGTGGAGCAACTGGCACGCTGGTCAACCGACTCCCCTATCACTGTTTTTTCAGACTCATTTACGTTGCAGGCCGGGAAGGCCACATGCTCAAAGTGCTCTCTTACATTAGCGTCAAGCGCCTGACTCCAGCCCCTGCCATCATCTTTCACGTGAGTATGAACACTGCCATGGCAACACCTACCTTCAAGGTGGAAGGCCCCTCCATTTGCATGGCTAAGTGGACCTGTATTGCTGAGGCCAGTGGTTTTCAAATGACCCAGATTCCCTCATTCCTTGACGTGAAACAAGTACATAAAAAAATCCCAAGACAGTTAAATCAGTTCACCCAACTTCTCCTTTTTCTGAATGTATCCACAAAAGACACATTTGAATCTTCCAAGTTTGCGCCCTCTGTGTGTCTTACATGTGTGTATCACTGTCTGTTCTGGGTCCCTGGTAGAAAACTATATAAAAGCCCACTAGCTTACGTGGAAGGAGAAGAGGGCATTTTACCAAGTGGTTTCTGACAACCTCTCATCATGCTCTTAATGATTGAGAAGTCATGGAACCTTTGTGCAGTGAATGCCCTTTGACATCTTCTAACTGGAGTGTCTCAGTGGCGGACAGTCTTTGCTCGGGTGCAACTGTTCTGGGCATCGAGAGAACATCCACATTCTTAGCCTCAGGGCCAGGCTGCACCTGCCAGCCTCAGATGAGAGCCACTGCTGTCTATGAGTCTGCTCACTCTGAAGACAAGGAGACAGACTCAGAGAGTGGAAATGCCGGCCCAGGGCCATGCAACTCACGCAGGTCAAGGTCAAAACTGTGTTTCATAGTCGGGGCCCTTGCCTGTGAAAGAAAGTTCATAATTCTGAAGCTGGTATAATACACACACATATTCTGGTTTTTTCTTGAGTAAAACCACAGCTTAAAAGATTCAAACATTTCTCAAGTCTTTTCTGTCAGGCTGCAAAGAGGAAACAGCTGTCACAGCCAAAGTTAGGTTTCACCTCAACTGTAACAGGATGCATGGGAAGTTTCTTGATGCTCAGGTGCTTCTTCACAAGAAAAGCTGCTGTTTCAGTCTTCTGTGAAGTAAGGACAATGTGTCTGTTTGCTACTGGCCTAAGAATTCATTCTTCTTTCTAACAGGGCATCATAGCGATCATTTACATCATCCCTGGTGACATAAACTCATTAGTCAATTATTTCAGCTTTGCCGCATGGCTGTTTTATGGCCTGACAATCCTAGGACTCATTGTGATGAGGTTTACAAGGAAGGAACTGGAAAGGCCTATCAAGGTAAGTTGAGAGCCCCAGAGTCACAAATGCTTTGGTTCTTTAAATATGAATTAGATAGAAGTAACTATTTCACATATTCGGGGCATGCATTTTATTTCCATTCTGACTCTACTCTTGTCCTGAACATTGTATTTTAGAGTGGGGTTTACAGAACTGGCAAGAGATCCAGTCCTAACAGTCTGGCATCTCTCTCACATATCCTTTTCATAGATTGATGGGGACTTCTGAACTCTGGCCCCAGACCAGTGCATGCAACCCATTCCTGTGCTTGCAACCACTAGTAGTCCACACTTGCAACCTGTTTTGGGCTCCCTTCTCACTCCCTGCATGGCCAGGGTGGGACTATATACCAATGAGGAGGAAGTAGCATTTATTTTGTTTTCTTATGTCAGAGGCTTTGTTTAAAAAAACACAAAACTGTGCTAACTAGTTCTCTTGATAACAGACGTAAGAAAAGGTTAGGACAGAAACAAAGATCTGAATATCACATATTCTCATTCATAAGTGGGCCCTGAAAATTAGTCACATTAGCACAAGTGAGGGATTGGCAGTCACTGGACACTGCTTGGGAAGGGAGGGAGGAGGGCAGGGAGCACGTGACAACACAAAGTATACCTGGTCCACTACCTGAGGCAGTGAGGGCCAGTTAGAAGCCCAAACCTCACCTGCATGCAGCCTACTTCTGTAGTTAATCCTCAGCTGTACCCCACATTCCTATCAAATAATATATATATCACAAAAGGCTAGGCAAACTGCAGGCTTAAATAACCAGGACAAGAATAAGGATCATGTCTTTAGCTTTAGGATTTTGTCTGGGACCTCCGTCCGAAGGTCTTTCTGGCCCTGTATCTTGATTCCACCAAGTCTCTGGAGTCATCTGAGACGTGGAGCAGCCCATCTGCAGTTTGGCAGCTCCACTTCAGTCAGGTCATCAGGCAGGCAAAATCGCGGTAGTGGCATGGACTTCAAGCCACACAAAATCCCCCATGAAAATAGGCAGAGCCACTAGAATGGCAAAGGGAAAATCTTCTGCAGCCAACATCTTCAACACAAAGGGAGGAAATGAGGCATTGCCACCAACTCCAGACTCTGAGTGGAAGCCCCCCTGGCCTCAGGCCCCAACCGCCCCCAGAACAGGACCCAATCTGAGTGGGATTCTCAGTTGGAGGAGCTGAAGGCCCCCAGAAAGTGGAGGAGCAAGCCCTGCAAGGACCCACTGGCCACAGCCGAGGACCCCGAAATTCCCCACACAATCTCCTTTCCAGAAGGACAGAGAAACATCGAAGACAACAGCAAAAATCACAAGTGCTGGGAAGAGAAACCACTTTTGCTCCACTCCCTTATTCTTGTGCCCACCCCACCCCCTACTCACTTATTCTTTTTTGAGTTGGAGCCTCACTCTGTCGCCCAGACTGGAGGGCAGTGGCCGCTCTCGGCCACCGCAGCCTCGACCTGCTGGGCTCCGGCGATCCTTCCGCCTCAGCCTTCCGAGTAGCTAGAACTACAGGCGTGCGCTACCACACCCGGCTGATTTTTTATTTATTGTAGAGATGAGGTCTCGCCAAGTTGCCCAGGCGGGTCTCGAACCAAGGGCTCAGGCAGTCCACTCACTTCAGCCTCCCAAAGTGCGGGATTACAGGCTGAGCCACCGAGCCCGGCTCCCTACTCACTTATAAAGAACAAAAAATAATTCTGGCATCAGACTTTTCACCACCAACTGCACGCTGTAAGACAGTGGAACAACATACATAAGATATTCAAAGAAGGAAAATGTAGGCCAAATATTTTATGGCCAAACTGACCCTGAAGATTCAAGTCAACAGTTATCAGCATGAAAGAACTCAAGGCATATCATATTACATGAGACTTTCCTGAGAAATTACTTCAAGAATGGGCTTCTGAAACCAAAAAGTCATCGGCAAAAGTGAATATACTTAACTACAGAACTAAGATTAAATTATGAAAGATAACAGGTGATGGAAGGTCAGTATATGTATGCACTGGCAATATAATACAACAAAAATGGAAAGAGAAAGCATATGGAAAGTATATGCCAATTAGGGAAAGGATACTACTGCAAATTAGATGCTGGGCGTGGTGGGGAGAGCATTCCTAGCCAATTTCATTATTGCCTAGGAATAGACAATATCTAAGAAAAGAAGAGACTAAGGGTATTATAGACAACATCTAAGAAAAGAAGGGACTAAAGGTATTACATCCTTATATAATAACATAATACCCTTATATAATAATGTCATACCCTTAGTCGCTTTTAAAAATATTATTAGTTATAATATTTTAGTTACAATAGTTATGATATTGTAACTCAGAACAAAAACATATATTTCATACCTATCAAAAGATACATTTTTTTAAAAAGGAGGAATTGGGTAGTATTGCCTTGTAAAAAAAAAAAAAAAACTTAAAAAAAAGAGGAGGGAAAAACAGACCATTGTGTAAAGGACGTGTAGCTGAAGACGGGCATGGGGATACCCTTCAGAATGTCTTCCCAGTTAATGTTTTCTTGGCAGAATGCTTATTATTTTTTGTTGTTGCTATTTTTTGCTTATTAGTTTTTAATACCCTAAAACTCTATAGAATCTATTAATCTCTTAATACTCTCAGTTCCAGCTTATATTTATATGGAAAATTAGCATTTAAATCCTCAAAATGGAGCACAAATTTTTAACAAAACACGTGTGATAAAGGTTTCAAGTTGCATTCCAATCCAGCCCATGTCAGAATCATACGGATGCATATTGAGAAGTGAGTCATGCATGTCTTACATGCTGGGAGGCCATGTCATTGCATTAAGGCAACTGTTTGTTAACAACCATATTAAGTGGTCACCAGAAAATGATTTTTTAAGCAGCTTATTCTCTAAGGTAACATGTGTCATGTAATATGCTGTTTATATATATGCATTATCTGTGCTTTTTTTTGAGTTGGCATACTCATAGCCACCACAGCCTCGACCTGCTGGGCTGAGGTATTCCTTCTGCCTCAGCCTTTCAAGTAGCTGGGGCTACAGGCACGTGCCGCCACGCCTGGCTAAGTTTTTGACTTATTGTAGAGACTGGGTCTCACCAAGTTGCCCAGCTTGGTCTCGAACCCCTGGGCTCAGGCCATCCTCTTGCCTCCACCTCCCAAAGTGCTGGGATTACAGGTGGGAGCCACTGCACCTGGCCTGTATATATATGCATTTACCGTGCTTTAGTTACATTTGAAGTTTCGTATGATACATGATAATTCTTTCCACTGAAAATAAGGAAACTAGGAAGCGTTTTCCCATAGAATGTCATTCTTCAAGGGCAGAAGACTGCAGAAATATATCATAAGACAACATGAGAGAATGGAAGAGTAGAGACCAAAATTATCAATTATATGAATAAATTGGTTTATTCCATTTAAATTGGCTTAAATCAGCCATTAAAAGAAAAAGATTTTTCAGGCAGGTCTTCAAAGCTGTGAAAAATTAAAAAAAAAAGGACAGGCAAAGAAATATCAGGCAAATGAATACAAAGAAATCACTACTTAGGACAAAGGAGACTAACTGTTATGCTAAAGGATGCAATTCACAATGAAGAGATAATAGTTATGAAAATCGATTCACCAAACTGCACAGCAACCATCTTTACAAAGCAGAAGCTACAGAAATAAAAGGAGAAACGAACACATTAATTTAAATAGGTGACTTGAAAACTCTTACTTCAGACCAAGACAAATGCAGACATATCACTGATCAAAGTGATCAAAGAGCTAAAAAACCAACAAGATAGATCTTAGAGATTTACATCAAGCTCTGAATCCCAACAATAGCAAATACAGACACTTTTTAAAAGTGCATATGGAACATGTGTGAAAACCAACAACCTTTAAAATGCCACAAAGCAAACTTTGATATTTCAACAAAAATTAGAGATAATACCAACGACAACTTCAGTCTGTCATGAAACAAAACAGGAAATTAACAAAAGAAAAAAATAAAATTTGGGGGTCCAAGAGGAAATAGGACAGAAAAGTATATAAACTCCTAAAAATAGCATTAAAGAGGACACAGCTTAAATAGTGTTTTGAGGAAGTTTCATTGCATTAAATATATCCATAAAAATGAAAACAAATTACATAGGCAATTAAAAAAGCAACAGAAAGAACAAAGAAAGCCAAGAGAGAGTAGAAGTAATAAACATAAAATAACTTATGGTGTTAGAAGATAAAAAAACAGAAATGAATGAACTAGTGAATGATAAGCAATCAAGGTAACTTTTGGAAAGTTTTCCTTCTTTTTCAATGCTTTGGAATAAATTAAGCAATACTGGAATTATCTGATTTTTAGAATTTCCCAGTGATTCCAATTCTGCTAAGGTCAGTTTTAGTAAATTATATTTCCTAGAAAATTGTCCATTTAGTCTAGGTGCTCAAATTTACTTGTGAAAAAAAAATTTGTATAGTGTTGTATAAAATAGTCTAATGATTAAAAAAATATTATATTTTGGGATTATTCTCCATTTTCAATTTTTTCTGTGTTTGTGCTTTCTCCTTTTTCTTAGATTAGCTATGAGTTGTTTTATTAATTTTCAAATTATTTTTAGACTATAACATTGATAACAAACCTTATAAAGATAGCATAAAAAAGGAAAAATTAATGAACAATCTCACTTAGGAATACTGATATAAAAATCTTAAAATATTAACAAACAGAATCCAGTTACATCAAAAAGATAACATAGTATGACTAAGTCCAGTCCATGCAAATGTGGCTGAAGATTAGAAAATCCATTAATCAAAAGTTTAATTCATGGATGAATATAATTCATCACATTAATACTCCTATGGGTGAAAAAATCTGCATCACCTCCATAGATACAAAAACAAAACAAGACAAAACCACAGATAAAATTCAACACACAGTAATGATAAAAACGCAAATAGGAATTTATAGCTATTTCTTTTTCTTTTTTTTTTTGGAGTTGGAGTCTCATTCTGTCACCTGGGCTGGAGGGCAGTGGCACACTCCTGGCCACTGCAGCGTCGACCTGCTGTCTCAGGTGATCCTTCCGCCTCAGCCTTCTAAGTAGCTGGAACTACAGGCACATGCCACCATGCCCGGCTAATTTTTTGATTTATTGTAGAGATGAGGTCTTACCATGCTATTTCTTTTTTTTTTGAGGTGGAGTCTCACTCCATGCTCACAGCCACCCAAGCAGCTACCTGCTAGGCTCAGGTGATCCTTCCGCTTCAGCCTTCCAAGTAGCCGGAACTACAGGTGCGCACTACCATGCCTGGCTAATCTCTTGATTTACTGTAGAGGTGAGGTCTTGCCAAGTTGCCCAGGCTGTTCTTAAACCCGTGGGCTCAGGCAATCCCCTCACCTAGGTCTCCCAAAGTGCTGGGATTATAGGCTTGAGCCATGGCCTATAGTTATTTCTTAACATGCTATATCAACCCATATGTGCACACATACACCCAAGGCAAAAAGTAATTTTATTTGATAAGGTAGGAGGAGAGAGGCTCTTACTAAAATTAGGAAAAAGAATGCCTTCTATTGCTACTATCATTTAACATTGTTTTAAAGATATGAGCAAGACAATTAGAAGAAAGCAATTTGAAATATAAGAATAAGAAGACTTCTTAAAATCTCTAAAGCTTTCTCCTTTTAAAGATAATATAATTGCATATTTGAAAGACTCAAAGGATCAAAGAAAAAGCTACAAGAAAATATAGCAAAGTAGTAAGACATAAAATTAACACACTTTATACAAATGATACCCAGTAAAAAGAAAACGAAAGAGAAAGCCTCATTCCCCCAAATAAAGCAAAACCACAAATAACACTCTACCCACAAACTTAACAAGATGTTAGACCTCTAGGTTGGAAGACTATAAGATACTCCTTAGGCTGGATGTGGTGGATCACTTCTGTAATCCAGCGTTTTGGGAGGCTGAAGCAAGAAGATGGTCTGAACCCAGAAGTTCAAGACCAGCCTGGGCAACATGGCAAGACCTCAAAAAAATTAGCTGGGTATGGCAGCACACGCCTTTAGTCCCAGCTATGTGGAAGGCTAAGATGGAAGAATCACCTGAGCCCACTAAGCCAAGGTTGCAGTAACTGTGATTGTGCCACTGCACTCCAGCCTAGGTGACAGACAGACAACTCAAACAAAACAAAACAACTCCTGAAAGACATACAAGGTAAACTTGAACAAATGGAAACTGACACATATTCCTGGATAGGAAAAACGCAACATCATAAAGATGTCAATGTTCCAAAAGTTAGACATTTAATATAATCGCAATAAAAATACCATTTAATTTTTTTTCTGGAGTTACACAAGTTAATTAAAAAGCTCATAATGAAGAATAAACAATCAAGAATATCCTGGAAAAAACTAAAAAAGGAGAGTGTTATTAAAATATAAAGGTTCTAAAATTTAAATATTACGTTGCTGGGCAACCCCCCCCCGGGTCCCCTCCCACTGTGGGAATTTTCTGTCCTCTCAATAAATCCTGCTTAAAAAAAATTATGTCACTGATGTATTAAAAACTCATAAATTGATCTGTAAATCCAAGAATAGGGAACACTTTCCTATTCAAAATCCAGAAGTAATAAGGGATAAAAATGATAAATATACCGCCGGGCTCGGCGGCTCAGCCTGTGATCCCGTGCCTTTGGGAGGCTGAGGTGAGTGGATTGCCTGAGCCCGTGGGTTTGAGACCCGCCTGGGCAGGCGAGACCTCATCTCTACAATAAAGCAAAAAAATTAGCCGGGCATGGTAGCGTATGCCTGTAGTTCCAGCTACTTGGAAGGCTGAGGCGGAAGGATCGCCGGAGCCCAGCAGGTCGAGGCTGCGGTGGCCGGGAGGGGCCACTGCACTCCAGTCTGGGCGACAAGTGAGACTCCAACTCAAAAAAAAAAAAAAGATAAACATAACCTAATAAAAATGTCTACCTTTTTAAAAAGAGAGTTGGTACATATATAACATAAGGGGGAAAATATTTGCAAGTAATATCACAAAAAAGGGTAATATCCTTACTAAAAAGAGTTTCTAAAAATTGAGATGGGAAATGTCAACACTTGAAAGAAAAACAAAGGATTTAAAGCCAGTTCAAAGGGACAATGCAATGACACTTAAAAATGAAAACAGCCCCCCACCCCCAGCAAGCCTAACTTTGCTCCTAATAAGAGAATGAATACCTAGATTGCAATGAGAGACCATTTCTTGTGTATCGGATGGGCAGAAATCCAAAAGTTTGACCACACACTCCTCGGGTGAGGCTGAAGGGAAGTTGTCTTCTACATTGTTAATGGAATGCAAACAGTATAGCTATTGTGAGGGAAATTTGGCAAAATCTAGCAAAATTATATGCGCATGAACTCTTTAACACCCCATTTTGAGCCATCCCATTTTGAGGTAATCTACCTTAAAACTAAACTGCAAAAATATAAAATATACATGTTATTTATTGCAGCATTAATTGTAACAGCAAAATTACACAACTCAAACATCAATGAATAGGAGATTGGCTGAATGAACTATGTTGTACATCCAAACTAGAGTAGTTTGCAGCAGTTAAAAAATGGATGATGACTGAGGTGAGTGAACTGCCTGAGCCCGCGGGTTCGAAACCCGCCTGGGCAACTTGGCAAGACCTCATCTCGACAATAAATTAAAAAATTAGCCGGGTGTGGTAGCATGCGCCTGTAGTTCCAGCTACTTGGAAGGCTGAGGTGGCAGGATAGCCAGAGCCCAGCGGGTCGAGGCTGCGGTGGCCGGGAGCGGCCACTGCACTCCAGTCTGGGCGACAGAGTGAGACTCTAACTTAAAAAAAAAAAAATGGATGATTAATGCTTTTGTATATTTTGTATGGCACTATCTCTGGAATATGTTAAAGGAAAACAGATATAAAACTGTCTATTAAGTAAATTGCTTTTATGTAAGAGGAGGGGAGGATGAACATGTGGATGTGTGTTTGTGCATATGTGTGTGTTCATTCTCAAAAAGAAATGAGAGCAAGGCAAAATGAAGTTAAAAATTATATTAAAAATTAAAATTAACAAATGAAAAACAAATGGAGATAAAGAAACCTTACTCTAAAGCAAGTAGGTGACAGAACTGCACAGAGAAAATAGTTTTTAGAACTAAGCAGAGTATTTTGAATGAACCTCCCTTGTGGTTTAGAAAGAACTCCCTTCTATTGGCAGTAGTGGGAAACTGCCGGGGATGGGGTGGGGGTGGGATTGGCAGTTGAGGGAAACTCCCAGGGGAAGGAGGGGCATACCTCATCAACAAAGGTACCTGCATAATGAACATTTGTATATCTAACCCTGAATTGTACCCCACATCTTTAAAATTAAAAAAAAAAAAAAAAAAAAAAGAACTTCCTTCTATGGTTAGAAAGAACTGCAAAAAAAGTGTTAAATGTCACACTACTATAATAATTCTAGTACTGGTATGGTTATTTTGAAATTTACCATAGGATAAAAAGCAAGTAAGCAATTATGTTAAAGTCATTAGGAAACAAGATCTTCAGAAGCATAAACAAAAAGATACAAGTTTAAAGCAAAGGAAGAAAACAGCCATGCAATCTTACCTTTGAATTGGAAAACTTAGCATGAATTCATGAAATTTTTTCCCTTCTTGAAAAAAATGCTTTATCTTTGTCCTTGTAAAAGAACAATGAGTACTGCAATCACCTGGATTATGGCCTTTAAATGCCATTTCCTGTTAAAAGGAAGCCAAGTCCCTTGGAGAGATGTTAGATGAATCTGGGCCTGGCACAGCCTGCCATGCCAGAGAGACGACAAGCTTTCAAGAGCACTGGGATCATATCGTCAGGGCCCGAAGCCAGTCTGCAGGTGCTCTAGGTGGCCACTGACAGGACATGCTGAACATCGTGAAGAACGGCTACCAGGGATTGAAACTCACCACATGTGTAAGCATCCGTGAGTGGGAGTCACCTTCGGAGGTCTCGAGGGCCGACCTTATCATGCTGAAAGCGAAGAAATTCAAAGCATCAAGCATCTCCCCGGCCTCTTCCATACAAACTTCAATTTAGAATAGTCAGACAGTTGATAAAATTCTTCACTCTAGAACTTCAGACAATTAAGTCCAGGAGGAATGACAGAATTAGAGAATTACTATCGCATGACCCCTGATGGAGCCAAGGCAGCTGTCATCAGGGCACAGAGATGCTAAGACCATTTCAAGCTCTGGCCTGTTTAGCTCCCAGTGTGGGACGGAATTGGCCGCTTTGCCCGGAGCCCACAGCCGACTGACTACAAGCAGTTCCAAAGCGGGAAATCAAACAGCATGTGCCTCGACACGTATCACAAAAGGAAGCGCACTGCTCCGACCCCCAGGACTCTGCCTCAAAATCTCACTACCATCTCCTGGAGGGCATGGGAGCTGGAGAAGGTGACCCCGGGAGGAAGCAATCAGGCAAAGCTGAAATTAAACACGTGTGTAGAATAAATCATCCAACTTCCTCAACATTTCACTGACAAAATAAAAGAGGAGGGGAAGGAATGAACATGTTAAAAACGTAAAGTCCTTGTAGGAGATGCATGCTGAATATTTTACAGGTAAAATGACAAGATTTTTATATTCTAGGAAACAGAAAAAAGGTAGATTAGGTGAAACTGGCAAAAAGTGCATTAAAATATTGACATTGGAGGTGTATATGGAGCTCATAACACTTCTATCAGCTTTTTAAATGAGACATTTCGACAAGGAAATGAACGTGCCTGGCCACACCATGACCCCCTGCTGCTTTGCTTGCAGGTACCCATCGTCATCCCCATCCTGGTGACTCTCATATCCGTGTTTTTGGTCGTGGCCCCAATCATCAGTCAGCCCGCGTGGGAGTATCTCTATTGTGTCTTATTTATATTGAGTGGCCTTATATTTTACTTCCTTTTTGTCTACTACAAGTTTGGATGGGCTCAGAAAATCTCAAGTGAGTATCACAGAAGGCCTATTTGGCTATTAGCAGAGTGCAGACAGGCACAGCATCCCTCAGCCTCACCTGCCCTGATTCTGCCAAGTCCTCTCCATCACGATCTCACAGGGCTGGCAGACATCATCTTTTCAGGACACCTGGCTGCTCCCCTCAGGGGAACACTTCTGGGTCCACCTTTAATCTTTTTTGTTCCTGTCAATTACTGTAAGTAGGAAGGAAGAGCACTATTTTCTTTTGAATTATAAATACACATAAAATTTACCGTTGTTGCCACTTTTCTGTGTGCCATTTGATAGTGGTAGGTATAGTCACTATCTCAGCCCTGGAAAACCATTTTCTTTTCCCTGATATGTACCATCAACTAAAAGGCTCAGTGGCATTGCAGACACCCAGAAAGTGATGGGGTTTGGGCCCAGGCCTTCCAGTGCCAAGGGCACAGGCCTCACACTCATGCAGCAATCTTGATCCTCATCTATTTTAAGGCAATTGTTGCTTAAAAGCTTAGCTATATAAGCCACTTTCGCTTCTAAAAAGAAAGCACTTGTGCTAAAGTACATCAAAAGAGTCTCTGGATTACAACTTTTTAAAAAGCCTACAAACCAAGCCAGGTAAGCTACTTGGGAGGCTGAGGTGGGAGGATGGCTTGAGCCCAGGAGGTTGAGGCTATAGTGAGCCATGTGTACACCACTGCACCCCAGCCTGGGTGACAGAGTGCAACTCTTGTTTCAAAATAAATAAAGTTTATACATATATTCAGTGTTGCATCCTATACCGCAGATTTTAGTTGCAGGAAGCCCCATTTACAAAAGTCTTTGAGGCTTCCTGAGCATTCCTACCAGGCTGTGAGGTGACCTGTGCGGTGACCAATGCCTGTTTCCTGGCCTCCCTCTCTCCACTGTGAGTTCCCTGAAGATAAAGAACTGTCCTGGGCACAATTTAATCCTTGATCCACCAGCTTACAACAGCCACTTAATATTAAGCAAATGTGATCAATACCTGACTCTTCCTCTCCTGTTCAGTTTGCCTGAACAGGAGAGCACAAGCACCCCCTTGTGGCACACCTATGAGCTTTGTCTTTACGTACTTGCAACTTATACAAGGTAACAGAAGAGTAAAACCCAACTAGCCGGCAGGAAAGTTGGCAGGGGACTCCAGCTCAGGCAGCGGGGACCTCTGAGAGGCCTTTGTTCAGCATTGGCACTGCTAAGTCCTCTCTCAACCGCCATTTCCTCACCCATGTAATTGGGTACCATCACTCACCTGACACGGGTACTTTAACCAATAGGGAGGATTTATTTCATGCTGATCAATGGTGAAAACAAAAATGGCTGTGATTTCTTAACTAAGAACTTTTTTCTTTCTTGAAACAAATCCCTCCACCCGACCTCTTTGTTCTGATCTAGACCGTAAGCTGAGAGGGCCTGCAGGCACACTCCTATAGAAAGTCAAGGAAACTTATATGTAAGGAAAGCAGCCATGGTTCTCCATGCCTCTGAAAATGAACTTGAAATTGATGATAGCAACAAAGAGAACTCAAAAAACAAAACAAAACAAAAAACAGCAACAAAGAGTCTAGCCAGGCTAACTTGCAACCTAATGGTACAAAGTATGTCTTGTTTCTCAGCTCTAGAATATTTAGCCAAACAATCTGTATTTTAAACAGAATGCAGTCTTAGTGATGTCAGACTAAATAGTCAGCTCTCAGTCAGAGGTAGGAAATATATACACACACAATTTGGTCATATATACTTTTCCGATAGTGCAGATCCTTTGGTGGCAGATATTTAGCAGGTTCTTAACTCTTTAATAGGAAATGACTTACCCCCAAGGAGTCAATGTAGCTACCAGGATGGTTCTGATGAGCAGCAAACACCAGTCACTCTGCGTGCAGGGTCTGAGAGGTGACACGTGACCAAAGAGTGAGAACATCGCCACTGCTCGCCAACAGTCACGGGGAAGCTTTTACATCCTGTTCATCTTCCTGCACTAATTCCTGACTTCTATTCCAGAGCCTGTCACCATGTACCTTCAGATGCTAATGGAAGTTGTCCCACCAGAGGAAGATCCTGAGTAACAAGTTCTGTCCCTTGTAGCCACGTCAAAGTTGCGATGAATTTATTTTTGTAAGCAATATTTGTGGTTGTTTCTTCCTGATATTTCTTAAGAAAAAATGTATCCAGATGTTTATAATATTGTTATTTTTAGATGTCCTTAATTCTCTGGGTGGTGTTCCAGAAAGGAGAAGTTACTAGACGGAGATAGCACCTAACAGGAGGTAGATGGTGGGGGAGAGGTGGAATAAAAAATACCACTGAGACATAAGGTGGCAACTGTTTAATGAGGACACATCACACTTACTTAAATAAAGGGTATTCTTTAAGCCCAGTAATCAGTAAGATCTCTTCTTTTATATAAGATTGATGACACGTTTTCAGTGTTAAACTACAAATGTCTCCCCAGTCCACCCTTGTTTTTAGCCCCTGACGCATGTGGCAGGTCTCTGCCAGGCTGAATGGCAAGGCCCCCCTTCCTTAAGCTGACCGTTCACCCGGAACTCTTTGCAGTCTATGTGTTCAAAGGGTCACCTGTGTCGCCAGTCAGCATCACTGGCTGCTCAACAGCCTTCACAGGCATTTTAGTTAGACCAGAAAGAGTGCTGAATACGATTTTATTTTGTATTTGGCACTCAGGGAAAATGTTGTTTAAAAAATGTAAAAAGGAAGATTTCTGTGAAAACACTGAAATTTTATTGATACACTGCAAAAAAAACACATTGATACCAAAATTAAGTGTCAACAATTTTAGGAACATAGAGACAAAAGTACTTTAACATTGCATTTCAGAAATTCACCCAAAACTAGAAATCATACACAGTAACAGCAGTACCGAAAATAAAATTAGTCAGTATACTCAGGTGCATACATCAGCACACTATGTCCTACAAAACATTATTCAGAGCTTCAAATATTAGAAAATTTGCATGTCTGCAAAAAGGAATTGAGGTTTACACACACAGCCTGCCTCCTAGTATTTTCACGTAGCGGTCTGTGAGCTACACAAGAGTTAGTGCTACGTCTTCTCTGAGAGCAGCACCCCCCATGTGGATGTGGACAGCACACCCATGCAGCTTTATTACTCTATTATTTTTTGCTCTTTTACAAGAGAGGCTCAACACACTCCAGCATAAACAGCAGGGGGCGAGTGCTCCCAGGGAAGGGCAAGGACGCTGGGGAATGCCAGTGCGTGTCAGGAGGCCTGATCACCACCCCGGGCTCCACTGACTGAAGCAAGAGACGGTCACACAGGGGAACACTAAGAAGAGCTCCACAGAGGCAAAACCTCTGCCAGCTAAGACGCCAGAACTTTCTGCTTCCTGAGGAACTATTTTACCTCATGGGCCAATTTGGTGCCTGTATAAGAATCACAGAAGCCATAAGGACACGCTCCTGGCAGTGGCCCATGCTGAGGACAGTGTGAGGACAGTGACCAGATGTTGATCATGGGCAGAAAAAATGGTCTGATCCAGCAGCACTCTTGTGGGCACTCCTGGCGGCAAACCGCATGTTGTCTTCTACAGAGAAGGAAACTGAACCAGAGTGTGGTCCTAACCTAATCAGGAGATGGCTTGGCGACAAAGTTCACCCCTAGCTCAAGTGATGGTTTACACCCGGGACCTACATAAACTTGGGCATCCGGGATGAGAAGAAGAATGAAGACCTTGGGGGTCATCAACCATCATGTTCGCGCCACGCTCTTTTCCACTTCTAGGGGAAGCTGACAGACTGAGCGTGAGGAAGCACCTAGGGTTTTAAGTTTCTCCTTTCTAACTCTGTCAGTAAACAAAACCCCAAAGCATAAAGCCAGTCTCTGGGCATTCCTCCATTTAAGTCGTGATGACCATACATCCTCCTCCCAACAGCCTTGGCGACCCTTCCTGAGGAGGGTCAGAAATGTTTGCTGGGTTCATGACATCTAGATGCTCGAGGGCTACCTTGAGTGACCACACAGGACCTTCTGAGTTTCCACTAATGGTAAACCTTTGTCCCATTTGCTCAGGACTCTGCAAGTCCACAGGATTATTCAGAAAAACAGTTTCACCTCCAAAAAGTCCTGGGTCTTGCTGGTATTGCTGAGGTAATCCCATTTTTATCCTGGGACTATTTCTTCATAAGAAGTAAACTTACTGTAGTAGCTCTTAGGAACACTAAACGTATTAGTGCATGTAGATGGTTATGTCAAAGTCAAACTAACTTACTCAGAGTCGAAAGGGTTCGCTAAACAATTGCTGGGTGTACATTTCTAAGTAGGAAACCCAATTAATATCCACCGGGCTAGGTTTTCAGCCATGTACCAAACACAGGTCTAAATGAGCAAAACGGGGAGATTAACTCCAGGTAATACATTTCATCACCAAACGTCACAGGATGAGTGGGGTGGTGCGAAGTAACGTGCAGGACCGGCAAGCTGGGCTGGACGAGACCAGCATTTTAACTGTGAATTTTTTTTGGTGGAGGCAGGGTCTTACCACGTTGCCCAGTCTAGTCTCGAACTCCTGACCTCGAGCGATCCTCCCACCTCAGCCTTCCAAAGTGCTGGGATCATAGGCGTGAGCCACCACACCTGGCCAGACTGGCACTTTTTGTTTCTCTGCTTCCACCCTCTTGTGAACAGTCTTACCATCAGCCCATTTTTAAATCAACGAAGAATTTCTCATTACTGCCAATTCTAACACTGTAAGATGACACTTGGTAATCATTTATCCTTGATATGAAAAACGATTTGGCTGTGATTGCTTGCTTCTTCCTTTTCAGTCACACAGCAATATCCATACTTGTTCAGCAGCTTCTGCCAATCTTCAGTATTTAATTCACATTCTCAATCACTATCACTTTCATCATCCTCCGAAGCTGAGCTACTGTTTTCAACCACCTTTGCCACTTTGCAGGGCAGGTTTTTAGGATTTATAACTAAAAAGTTAAGTATCATAAAAAATACATTTAGTGTGGACTAATTAGCAACCTCCCCCCTTATTTTGCTCAATGCAGAACAAACCACCCAACCAACCCTTGGGTTCCAGCTTTATCTTGCAACTTATATTATATTTTCATTATTTTAAGAAGAAATGGGCAGATAAAATCTGCTTACAAAGAAATAAGTCTCCTAGGAAGAACATCTGTAAAAGTATCAAAACGTGTGTTTACAATCAAGGGTTGATCAGCACTAAAACCAAAGCATTTAACACCACAGAGAGAAAACTACTCTCCGAGGGCTTTGAGCTAACAGCCCGTTGCCACAAAGGCCAAGTCCCTGTGTGAATCGGAGGGAGGATTGTGTCCCCACCACGGCCCTCAGGGAGTGGGCGCTCCCCATCTTACCCCGGGAGAAGTGGCTGTCCTCGTCACAGTCTTCCCAGTGGTCAAAGTCAAAAGCCACGTTAGGGTTCTGTTCAGTACAACAATTTACGTTAGGCGAGCCAACGCGACACGCCCAGGGGTTTGGGCCACAGCGGCACCGCCCTCCTCACCTTCTGCCTGAGCAGGCGACGCCACGGTTCCCGCTTCTCCTTGGCAAGCGTGACTACAGGTTCGTCATTTGCAATCTCGCACTTGCAGCCAGCCTTCGTAATGCTGGCTTGAAGCTCCATGTCAGCCATGTACAGTCTGTCTCCTACCCAGGCACTAGTGTGTTCACGACAGTAAAGAAAGTCAGTCTTCTCAATGCTAGAAGTCATTTTTACTGTGTGAGACACACACAAGCCTACCTGAAAATGACTCTGTCTTTAAAATATTTACACTTGTAATCTTTCACATTCCTTATTTTTATCTTTAAGATGACGACATCATCTTTTTGGAACCATTTTACTTGTGGGTGGAAGCTACAAGGAAAGAAAAAGACGTGAACACTCACCAGTGCTTCGTCACCGGTCAAGGGACACAGACTCCCTGGCAGTGGGCAGACGTACCTTTTCAGATGTGGCTGTGCAGTTTTGCTAGTGGAAGCATCTCCAGTGTTTTCAGATAACGTTTCTGTGAAAAATAAAAGTCAAATTTTCCTACAGGTTATTCATATGCAACTCCATAATATGTGTGTGTGTGTTTGTGTGTATACTTTCTCCTTATACAACTTTTAGATGAAGAATTACTCCCATAAGAGTGTAAGTTTGATAGTAAACCTAGTATTCAGTTGCAAAGAATAATTAGAAAAAATTAAAATGCACGTCACTTAATAAAACTAACGTAATAATTTAAAACTAGCTTTTGCAGTTATTAAAAAGTGTAAAAATAACATGTTGGTGAGGCTGCAGAGAACACTTGTACACTGCTGATGGGACTGTAAGCTAGTTTATCCTTTGTGGAAAACAGTATGGCAATTTCTCAAAGAACTAAAATTCCTCCAGCAAACCCTCTTCTGGGCATATATCCAGAGGAACATAAACTTTTTGCTCGACCAAAAAGATACCTGCACATTAGCTGGGTGTAGTAGCGCCCGCCTATAGTCCCAGCTACTTGGAAGGCGGAGGCGGAAGGATCGCCGGAGCCCAGCAGGTCGAGGCTGCAGTGGCCGGGAGCGGCCACTGCACTCCAGTCTGGGTGACAGAGTGAGACTCCAACTCAAAAAATAAAATAAAAACAGACACCTGCACATATATGTTTATTACAGCGCTAATAACAAAAGACATAGAACCAACTCACATGTCCATCAAAAGGGGACAAGATAAAGAAAATGTGGCACATATACGTGATGGAATATTATGCAACCATAAAGAACAAAAACACAGCCTTTAGGGCAACATGGATGCAGCTGGAGACCATCACACTAGGTGAGCTATCATAGAAACAAACAACTGAATAACGCATGCTCCCACTCATAAGTGGGCCCCGATCACTGATCACATGAGCACTAGGGCGGGATCGACAGATGCTGGACATTCCTAGGGGAGGGAAGGAGGGAGGGAGCACGTGGCAACACACTGGGTACCCAAACTTCACCTGCATGCAACTTACTTATGTAGTAAATCCTCACTTGTATCCTATATCTCTAAAATAAAATTTTAAAAAATAGGCCGGGCATGGTGGCTCAGCCTGTAATCCCAGCACTTTGGGAGGCCGAAGCAAGAGGATTACCTGAGCCTGGGAGGTTCAAGACCAGCCTGGGTAACTTGGTGAGACCTCGTCTCTACAATAAATCACAAAAAACTAGCAGGGCATGGTGGCATGTATCCGTAGTTCCAGCTACTTGGAAGACTGAGGTAGAAGGATTGCCTAAACCCAGCAGGCCAAGGCAGCAACAGCCATGCACATGCCACTGTACTCTGGCCTGGGCAACAAGAATGAGACTCCAACTCAAAAAAATAAAAAAAATAAGTTTGATAAATATCAAAATTAAAGAATTAGGAAAGTAAAGATACTCTTTTGAAGAGGAACCATATACAATTGCTGGCCTTGAATGCAAATGTTCAGGCATCCTTGGTGCCTCTTTGCTGCTGTCTTAACCTACCAGGACCCCATGAAAGATGACTTCCAGAACAGCAGCCAATATGTCCAAAGAAATAAGGCTAAACAAGACATTTTCTAAAACAATGCAATTTAAACTCTCCAATCTAAAACACTAGAAGCTTCCATCTAAAAATATGAACAAGTTGGGCTCGGTGGCTCAGCCTATAATCCCGTGCCTTTGGAGTATGAGATGAGTGGACTGCCTGAGCCTGCGGGTTCGAGACCCACCTGGGCAACTTGGCGGAGACCTCATCTTTACAATAAATAAAAAAAAAATTAGCTGGGCGTGGTAGCGCATGCCTGTAGTTCCGGCTGCTCGGAAGGCTGAGGCGGAAGGATCACCGGAGCCCTGCAGGTCGAGGCTGCAGTGGCCGCTCCCGGTGATGGAGTGAGACTCCAACTCAAAAAAAATAAAAAAAATAAAAAATAAAAACTAAAAATATGAACAAGAATGATCCCAGTGGCTTTAACCAGAATAGCTTAAAAGTGAAGACAACCCCAATGTCTACCAATAGGCCATTAATTAATACATTGTGGCATACTCACATTACAGAATGCAACTTGACAACAAAGAAACAAACTACTGCTGAGAAACACCGATCTATTCGGTCACAGAGTGCCTGCTCGTCAACCAGCCTCAGGAAACAGTCTCCTGGTCAAAGTTGCTTAAGTGGACCAATCCAACCATGTCGAGAGCTGCTGGCGCAAAGCTGTCTCAAGCCCTTTGGAGGGACACTGAACAGACACAAACCTTAGAGAAGGGTGGCTTGGCCCTATTACGGAAGCTGATGGCCTTGATTCTGAAGACAAAGAGATGTGAAGCTGGGAGATCGATAACACAAAACTGCCACAGGACCTGAAGAAAACCCGCTGGTTCCAGGAGTGCCAGATTCCTACCCGAGGTACAGCACCCGAGTGGCCGTGCACGCACAGCGCCAACAGCCACACCTCCCGCTTCCTCGAGAAGTCCTGCCTGGGTGTGGACGTGTGCTCTGCAGAGGCCACACTGCCTCAACTGCCATGGGTCCTAAAGCCAATTCCTTGCCCAGGCCATGGGGGCGTCCTAGTCACCAACTTCTGGAGGTACAACAGACACTTTACATTTTCCAATCAAAGGGAGACACTAATAATTCAAAGCCAGAAACAAAGTCAGAAGCTAAGGCAAGAAGAGCCGTTAAGAAAGTGCACACGAGGCCGGGCTCGGTGGCTCAGCTTGTAATCCCACAGTGCTTTGGGAGGCCGAGGTGAGTGGACTGCCTGAGCCCGCGGGTTCGAGACCCGCCTGGGCAACTTGGTGAGACCTCATCTCCATAATAAATAAAAAATTAGCCGGGCATGGCGGCGCATGCCTGTAGTTCCAGCTACTTGGAAGGCTGAGGCGGAAGGATCGCCGGAGCCCAGCAGGTCGAGGCTGCGGTGGCCGGGAACGGCCACTGCACCTTAATCTGGGTGACAAAGTGAGACTCCAACTCAAAAAAAAAAAAAAGAAACTGCACACAGTGTCTTCCTCTGTCTCTTTGAACCTTAAAGGCAGGCTGGAGACAGAGTCTCTTCCAGGTGAAACACACAGTCAGGGAAGCTTATCTTTAACTTGGTCTTTCCAGGAAGGCATCAACTGCTTGGTAGTTACCCTAGACATTTCGTAGCTACCACTCCCCTGCTAAAGTCACTACACGATTGCTTATCCTTCTCTGAGAGTTATGGTGCAGGGGAGTCAGCGACCTGGCTGACCTAACTTCCACCTTTGACACCACTGATTTCCATGAAAAAATGCCAGCTATCTAATGGTAGGACTGATGGTTCTGATATCTAATGGTTCGCTGATATATATTAAATGGATCCAAGAAGCCCACCTCCCTAGGATCTGATCTGCACCTTTCTGGGAACTGAGAATGAAGGAACAGCGAGAGAGGGCAGAAGGGCTGTGGAAGGCTGAAGGTCCACCACTGAATTAGTGTATAAAATATACACTTTCCAGAGGATTTCTAAGACTTGTCAAGACTAGGAACATGACCTAACTCCATTTTATAAGACAAAGAATATCACAATTAAATTAAATGGCCACGTGAAGAGAAATTCCAGTGACAGCACGTGCTCTCCTTGTCTCTTCCCTCTTCCTCTGTGACTTTCCCCATCTTTCTTCTTTATGGCCCCTAATTCAGTGCCAGCTTCCTATAAGTGAGAAACGTCAGCGTGAAAAGTCATGCAATTAACCAGACATGACTGGCTGTCGTGTATGAATGCCAGTTCCTCTTCTTTGCTGAAATACTTTACAATAAGAGTGAGCCTAAGCCGGGCTCGGTGGCTCAGCCTGCAATCCCGCGCTTTGGGAGGCTGAGGTGAGTGGATTGCTTGAGCCCGCGGG
>NW_007246522.1:218922-237900 GCF_000164805.1 Carlito syrichta
AACAAAAAAAAAAAAAAAAAAAAGAGTGAGCCGAGACATAAAATCTAGAGAGAAACACATAATTCCAAAAATTAAAAAAACCTAATATAACCTGCAATATTATAAATGAATTTCACAGACATGATATTGACTGAAAGAGGCACAGAGTGTATACCATATGCTCCCAATGCCACAAAACAAGTGGCAACCGAAACCTGAATAGTGGGAGGTTCTATACAGAAGACTGCTAGGGTGCTGGGAACATTCAATAGCTGGATCTGGGTATGGTTAATAGACACATACACATGTACAAACTCTGATGAGCTGTTCCTTTACGATGTGTGTGCATCACTAGATGTACATTAGACCTCGATAATAAAAAGGAAAATAGTTGAAAAAACAAACATTGGAAGCTGAACTATCAAAAATAGGAACAGTTAGTATTATCAGTTTTATGTTATCTTCTCTATATTTCATTTAAAAGTGGAAAGTTGGAAGGCTGAGGCGTAAGGATCTCAGGAGCCCAGCAGGCCAACACTGGGATGGCCGTGCACTCCAGCCTGGGCAGCGAAGTGACACTACAACTCAAAAATAAATAAATAAATAAAAGTGGAAAGTCTAATGGCTCACGCCTATAATTCCAGCATTTAGGGAGGCCAAGGTGAGAGGACAGCTTAAGCCTAGGAGATTGAGAATAGCCTGGACAACATAGTGAGCCCTAGTCTCTACTAAACAAATTTAAAAATTAGCTGGTATGATGGCATGCACCTGTACTTCTAGCTACTTGAGAGGCTGAGGTGGAAGGATCACCTGAACCCAGGAAGTTGAGGCTGCAGTGAGCCGTGAAGGCGCCACTTCACTACAGCCTGGGTGACAGACTCTGACTCAAAAACCAAACCAAACAAAAAAATGTAATAAAAAACTAAAAGTGGAAAGTCTAAACATAAAAAAACCAAACATTAATGACTGAAGTTATCCATCTTTTAAAGAACAAATACCAACCAGGTTTTTGGTTTTCTGAGTTCGTCTCAGGCTCAGTGTCTCTTTCTGTGCCCCCGTCCTCTTGCTGTGTGCTCTGCAGACAAGCAGTATCTTCTGCTGGAGGAGGTGTCCTAGGCAGAAGAGGTGGTGGTTAACTCGGACTTCAGGAGATGACTGGGCAAAGGTCTGGCTTTCTGCAGGAGCTTCCCAGCAGAAGGGAAGACAGGCATGACATGATAAGTGCTGTCACCCTGGAGCAGAGCTACACAGGGCTTGTGGCTCGTTCACAGATGACCTGGACAGGGCCGCCAGCTCTGCTCACTGCTGTGTCCCCTGCGCCAAGCATAGTACACGAAAAGGCACCAACTCATTTGCCAAGGTAGTTTTCCTCTCACCTCCACTGAACTGTGGGAATGACGACCCACGCTGGCAGCTGCCCACTTCAAGCAGGGTAAAGGGGCACAGGGTGAAAAGCCAGGCTCCCCCCGCCCCTCCTTGCTCTCAGGCCGTCTTCCCGAGACCATCCCCATGACCAGCTGGTGCTCATCTCCAGAAACAAACTATCGCCAACTTGATCTCTCTCCCTAAAACACACACACATTTAAACACAAGGAAACCTACTAAATGCAACATGCTGTTTCTTGTTTTCTTATACTTAATAACTAGCTAGAGATAAATCGTGTGGTTCTTGTGGTTCTCTGAGCAGGTAACCACATCTGTGTGTGTTCAGTATTTAAAAATAAGTACAGGCCAGGCTCGGTGGCTCAGCTTGTAATCCCAGCACTTTGGGAGGCCGAGGCAAGTGGACTGCCTGAGTCCGCAGGTTCGAGACCAGTCCCGGCAACTTGGTGAGATCTTATCTCTACAATAAATAAAAAATTAGCCACGCGTGGTAGCGATTGCCTGTAGCTCTGGCTACCTGGAAGGCTGAGGCGGAAGGTTCACCTGAGCCCAGTAGGTTGACACTGGGTGGCCGTGAGCACGCCACTACACTCCAGCCCGGGTGACGGAGTGAGACTCCAACTCAAAAAATGAATAAAATACGTAAGCAAATAAATAAATAAGTACAAAGGTCTACACGGTGAAAACCTCCCTCTCAGTCTTGCTTCCCAGCCTCCCAGCTCCCCCCTTCCTCGAGGGTGTTCATGTAATTTGGGCTTTTTGTACACCTTTTAGAGCTAATTCAAGCCAAAATGAACAAGCCTCCGAGGAGACGTCCCTCGGGGCCCATGGCATGGCTCTCTGCAGACGGCGCGAGGCACTGCTCCAGCCGCCGGGGGGCCCTCCTCAGGCCTTACCCGCCTCACCTCTGCAGCCGCCCGCCCTCCTCTTCCCCCTTGCCACTGGCCTCCTTCACGCGATGCTCCCGTCAGGCCTGTTCCTTCCTCCTCACACACTCATCACGCGGAGACTCTCCTCAGACTCCAGCAAACCAAGAACCTCCCAGCGGCTTTCCTGAACTCCAGGCTTACGTTTCAACACTAAAACTTAACAAAGCCACACTCAGTGCCTCTTCCTGTCCAATGGGCTGCTCTCTGGGAAACGCCTGTACCTGCCAACTGTCTCGCGTCCTGTGGGACACTAGGGCTCAGAACTGCAGAGCCAGCTCCCCCACATCTGCCAGCTGGTCAGTCCTGTGACTTCCAAAGCCGCCTGTGCTCTCTTCCAGTTACTGCAGCATGGGGCCATCCTCCTCATTTCTGACGACAGTCACTGCCCGCTTCCCTATTCGTCTCACCATGCACTGTCCTCCTCACCTCAGTGTGCTATTTTTTTTTTAAGTTGAAGTCTCACTCCGTCAGCCAGGCTGGAGTGCAGTGGCATGCTCACGGCCACCCCAGCGTTGACGTGCCGAGCTCCGGCGATCCTTCCACCTCGGCCTTACACGTAGACAGAACTTAGGTATGTGCTACCATGCCTGGCTAATTTTTTAATTTATTGTAGAGATGGGGTCTTGCTAAGTTGCCCAGACTGCAATTTTTTGATTTATTGTAGACACAGGGTCTCACCATGTTGCTAGGCTGGTCTCAAGTCCGTGGTCTCAGGTCTCTTGCCTCAGCCTCCCAAAGTGCTGGGATTACAGGCTTGAGCCACCGTGCCTGGCCTCAGTATGCTATTTATTCAGTTGTATTTTAGAATTTTACAAAACTTTTCACTGTTCACTGGTCATCTACTTCGGTTTAAAGGCTGGAACTTGATCGTCAGAGTGGTCTGCACCTAGCTTCCAACCCAGCCTTGTAAACCTGCTTTCTACCAAACTCCACCACTTACCGTGTACTCTTAACTTGCTACAAACTCACCCCTATCTCCTCATCCTTTCTCAAAAAGTTGCTTCCCCACAGCCTTAAATAGTGTCCCTGTCTCCCTCTTCAGTTCTTGGAGAACACCCATCTTGTTCTCTAAGAACTGTTTGAAATGGAGTCTTCTTCTGGGCAGGCTCCCTCTATAAAACCCCCAAGTATCCGCACCTTTCTCTGCTCTGTGTTCGCGACCCTGGGTATGTCACACTCCTGCTCAATTACAAAATCACAGCATGGAAGGGGATCATGCAGAGCCTTTGCACAGAGCTGAGGCTCAACATTAAGTGTTTCCCCTAAGCAACCAAGCCTCGTTTTTATTAAATCTGCAAAGCTGTAGTGACAGCTTGATTTCCAGAAGAATATCCTGAGGAGGGATCCAAGATGACTAACTGGAAGCAGCTAGTGAGTGACTCTCTCAGAGAGAGGGTCTAAATAGTGACTATTAGTTCTTCAGGAGCCCGTCTAGAGGACCGTCTTGAAGTTCGCTGGAAAAGCATCGGGGTTGCTGAGAACAAAGGAGAGCGAGTCCCAGCAGCCCACCAAACCGGCCAAGTCAAGCTCCAGGAGAGGATTCCCCACGAAGGGAAGGCGTGAGTGTCTGCAACCCCTGAGGTCTCACACACCTCTCATGGGCCATGGCAACCCTAGTCCAGGGAAGGAGCCCCTCAACTCCCCCTGACAAGAGGTGCACCACTCAAGCACATGTGGAGCCCAGCAGGCTCCTGCTCCCTGAGAGGTCTGGCCCTGGCTGCTACCACCCACCAAAGAAGGAGCCCCCGCCAAGGACAGACATTGCAGTTGTGGACTGTGACACCCCGCTGACCTGGCGGTCAAGAGCCTACAGAGGCCGGCTCAGCCTCCCATGACTTCCCCTCCCCCACTGCCTCTGCCCCTGCATCTCCAGGATTCTCAGCCAGTCAGGCCTCTGCCTCCTGCAGCTTAGGGAGGGAGTCGAGAGAAGGGACAGACACATGCATGCACGGAACCAACATCACAGCCTCACGTCCCCCTGGCTTCCAATCAGGCAGAGAAAAGATGTCCCACCCCACCTGGATTCTGCAGCAGAGTGCTGCCAGGCTCTTCCCAGCTGCCGCCACTGCTGCCTCTGCTCTACCCACACACAGGCCAGAGAAAGAACTTCTCCGTGACTCAGCCAGGAAGGGCCCCTGCCACCTGCAGCTTAGGGAGAGAGTGGAGAGACAGGTAAGGTCTGGGCACCCAGGACCAATACCACAGACACCCACCCCTGAGGCTTTCATCCAGGCAGACAGCGCCCTCCGACCCTAACTGAATTCTGCGGCAGCGTGCTGCCAGGCTCTTCCCAGCTACGCCTCCCACATGCAGGCCACAGAAGGAAGGGGGAGGAAAGACATTTCCACGGCTTCCAGCTAGCACCACTGTCTCCATCCCCGCTGCCCACAGGTCAGGAAGGGAGTAAAGAGACAGGCCACTTCTGTATATCCAGAGAACTGATGTCACAGACACCCATCCCCATGACTTCTTCCCAAGGGGGAACTCCTGGCGCCGCAAAGGCGCCCTGTCCTGCCTAAATACTAAAGCTGTGGTTCAATACTTCCCTGAGGACAAAACCTCCAGAGGTTGCTGCGAGGCCCTCCCAAATCACCACTACCCACTGCAAGTCAGAGACAGGACAGGGAACCGGAGCACTAACCCTAGCCAATCTACCATACACAGCATATACCACAGACATATCCACAAGGGAAAAAAAGAAGAAAATTTTAAGAAGCCTCATCCCAGTAATAGTAGGCTTAAAAAAAGAAAAGAAAAGAATATTCTCCCACAGATGAGAAGGAATCCACGCAAGAACACTGGCAGTACCATAAGCAAGAGTGTTTCCACAGCACAAAGGATTCCACCAGCTCCTGACATCAAACCCCACCAGAATGAGCTTTCCCTGATGACAGAGAATTCAGATTATGGTGGCAAAGAAGCTCAACAAGATCTAAGAGAAGTAGATACTCAAACAGGTCACAAAAACAGTCCAAGAATCAAAAGCTGACAAAGCCATTCTAAGAAAGAACTAAAGTCAACTTCTGAAGAATTCAGAACTTTGCTTCAGGAATTTCAAATCACAGTTGCAAGCCTTAAAAGACTTGACCAGGTAGAAGAAAAATGTAGAACTGGAAGGCTCATCTTTTGAATTAACCCAGTCAGGCAAAAATAAAGAAAAAAGAACTTTAAGAAAAGAATAAAGCCTTTGAAAGGTATGGGATTATGCAAAGAGACCAGATTTACATTTGACTGGCATTTCTGAGAGACAAGTCAAAAATGAAAACAACCTGAACAACTTTTTAAAGACATAATCCAAAAAAACTTCTCCCATTTTGCTATAAAGATTGCCATGCAGACAGAAGAAATTCAGTGGTACATTTAGTCCGTTCACATTCAGGCTAATTATTGAGATGTGCGAGTTTATTCCTATCATGAAGTTCTTATAGAGTTTACTGGTGTTGCTGCTGCTTGTTTTCTTGTTGTCTTTCTTTTGATTTTTGGGTTGATTCATGTGTGTTTTCAATCTTTTTTCTGCATTCTTGTAAAGGGCACTGTCGATCTTTTTTTCCTTTCTTTGTGTTTGATACTTTATTAAATGTTCCTATAGAGCTGGTCTAGAGGCAGCATAAACTCTTAGGGATTGAACATCTGGGAAGGATTTAAATTCTCCACCACTGATGAAACTTAGCTTAGCTGCGTAGGTAATTCTTGGTTGAAATTGTTTATCTTTGAGGACTTTGAAGATTGGGCTCCAAGCTCTCCTAGCCTGAAGTGTTTCTGTAGATAAGTCTGCTGCTATTCTAACTGGTCTTCCCCAGTGGGTAGTCTGACCTGTCTCTTTTGCTGCCTTTAGGATTTTTTCTTTTATACCTACTATTTTTTTTAAATGGCTCTTCAGCGCCAACCATCTTCTGCAGCTCTTCAGGTCAGGGTTATACCTACTTTGTGTGGGCAAATTACTATGCATCTGTGATTTGGTCTTTTCATTTGCTGTCTTGTAGGGGTTCTTTGAATCTCTTGCATTTGAATGGTTGCATTACTGATGAGATGAGGGACGTTTTCTTGGATAATTTCATGGAATGTTTGTTCCAGGATGGTCTCTGTCTCTCTAGCTGCCTCATAGCTTCTAATGAATCTTAGGTTTGGCCTCTTGAAATAATCACTCATCTCTTGGAGGTTCTGTTCTGTCTTTTAAAGCCTCTTTTGTATGTTTTTAACAATTTGGGTTAGTTCCACATTTTGGTCCTCAAGCGCTGAGATTCTTTCTTCTGTTTTCCATGCTTGTCAGTTTGTTGTTTATTTCATTCACTGTACTCTTTACTGCTGTTATCTCAGTTATCAACTCCTTCATTCTTTCTTCTGGTCTCCCATTTTTATTTGTTGTCTCTATTAATATCTTGACACCTGGGATTGTGGTTTGAGACAGTCATCCTGAGGGCTCTTCATTGTTTGAGTTCTGGAGTCTGTGTTCTCAGTGGCTGACCTCCCAGGGGTCTGTGTGGACTCATATTCTTCCTTTGGTTTTTCTTCATTTGTGTAGTTTCTCTCCCCATCCCCTTTTTTAACCTCTTCTTTAACTGTGTTGTTCAGTGATGGGGGAATAGCTTTTATTTCTGTTTGCTCGATCTCCTATTCTTCCTTATGTAGAACCTCAGGTTTTGTTCAATTCTGAAGCTGAAGAAATTCACAGAACTCTTGAGAGGTACTATACGAGACAACCACCCCCAAGGCACATAGTCAACAGACTATCCAAGGTTAGCATGAAAGAAAAATCTTAAAGGCAGCTAGAGAGAAGGGATGGACTACTGACCAAGGGAGACCCATAAGAATATCAGAAGACCTCTCAGTGAAACATTACAAACCAGAGGAATTTGGGGGCCCATTTTTAGCATTCTTAAAGAAAAACAATGCCAGACAATAATTTCTTACCCCACCAAACTAAGCTTCATAAACAAAGGAAAAATAGTCCTTCCTAGGCAAACACTAAGGGAATCTGTCACTTTCAGACCAACCCTAAAAAGGATGCTTAAGGGAGTTTTAAACATGGAAATGAAAGAACAATAACACCTAACACAAAAGCACATGTAAGCACATAGTCTACAGACCATACAAATCAACCACAGAGCTGAGAACACAAAGCAGCTTTTTAACAACACTCTAATAGGAACAAATCCTCAAATATCCATAGCTAACTAGAACACTAATGGCCTAAATGCTCCACTTTAAAGGCACAGAGTAGCAAATTGGATTAAAAAACACGAACCATCCTTCTGCTGTCTTTACTTCTAATGACACCCATGTGCTCAAGGTAAAGGGATGGAAAAAGACCTTCCATGCAAACAGAAAACAAAAAAAGAGCAGTTGTCACTATTCTTATCTCAGATAAGACATACTTTAAGCCATAAAAGTAAAAAAGGACAATCATAAAGGGCTCGATTCAACAAGAATAAATATCTATCTTAAAAATATATGTAACCAGCATTGGAGCACCCAGATTTATAACATAATTGCTTCTTAACCTAAGAGAGGATACAGGCAGCTACATAATAATAGTGGGGGATTTCAGCACCCCACTGATAGCTTTAGGCAGGTCATCAGGGCAAACAACAAAGAAATCCTGAATTTAAACATGACACAACCAATTGGATCTAACAGACATCTACAGAACATTTCTCCAAACAACCACAGAATTACATTATTCTCAACTACACAAGGAACATACTCTAATGACCACATACTTGGTCATAAATCAAGCTTAAATAAATTCCCCCAAATTAAAATAATACCAAGCATCTTCTCCGACTACAGTGGAATAAAGACAGAAATCAATACCAAGAGCCGGGCTTGGTGGCTCAGCCTGTAATCCCGCGCCTTTGGGAGGTTGAGGTGAGTGGATTGCCTGAGCCCGCGGGTTCGAGACCCGCCTGGACAACTTGGCGAGACCTCATCTCTATAATAAATCAAAAAAATGAGCCGGGCGTGGTAGCGTGCGCCTGTAGTTCCAGCTACTTGGAAGGCTGAGGCAGAAGGATCGCTGGAGCCCAGCAGGTCGAGGGTGCGGTGGCTGGGAGTGGCCACTGCACTCCAGTCTGGGTGACAGAGTGAAACTCCAACTCAAAAAAAAAAAAAAAAAAGAGATCAATACCAAGAAGAGCCCTCAAAAACACACAAACATAAGAAAATTAAACAGCTTGTTCCTGAATAATTTTGGGGTAAACAATGAAATCAAGTAAAAATTTAAAAATTATTTGAAATAAATGAAAACAAAGACACAACATTATCAAAACCTCTAGGATGCCACAAAAATAGTGCTCAATGGAAAGTCTGTAAAACAGGAAAACAGGAAGCTCTCAAATAACCTAATGCTTCACCTACATAAACTAGAAAACAAAAATAAACTAAACCCAAAGACAGCAGAAGAAAAGAAATACCCAAAGTCAGAACAGAACTAAATGAAAGTAAGACCAAAAATCCATACAAAGAATCAGTGAGTCAAATCCTGTTTCTTTGAAAGAATAATAAACAAGATTGACACACCCCTGACCAGATAGAGAGAGAGAGAGAGAGAGACAGAGACAGACACACACAGACACAGAATATTCAAATAAATACAAAAAAAAATGAAAAAGAAAACAACCAATTCTGAAGAAATACAAAAAATTATCAGATAAAGGACTTTGGCAAAATCTCATAAATAAATGTGCAAAAGACAGTCACATTCCTATACACCAACAATAAACAAACAGAAATACAAATAAGAAGCATAATCCCACACACAATAGCCACATACACAAAAATGAAATACCTTGGCATCTTCCTAACCAGAGAAGTCACACACCTGTACAGTAAAAACTATGAAAAACTGCTCAAAGAAATCAAAGATGACACAAACAAATGGAAAAATATCTCATGCTCATGGATTGGAAGAATCTACTTTTTTTTTTTTGAGTTGGAGTCTCACTCTGTTGCCCAGACTGGAGTGCAGTGGCCGTTCCTGGCCACCGCAGCCTCGACCTGCTGGGCTCCGGCGATCCTTCCACCTCAGCCTTCCAAGTAGCCGGAATTACAGGCATGCGCTACCACACTCGGCTGATTTTTGATTTATTGTAGAGATGAGGTCTCACTGCCCAGGCGGGTCTTGAACCCGCGGGCTCAGGCAATCCACTCCCCTCAGCCTCCCAAAGGCGCGGGATTACAGGCTGAGCCACCGAGCCCGGCAGAATCTATGTTTTTAAGATATCCATCCTACCCAAGGCAGATGGACAGATTTAATGCAATACCCATTAAATTACCAGCAGCATTCTTCTCAGACGTGCAAATGACCACAAATAGCCAAAATAATACTCAGGAAATAAAAGCAGGAGGTATCACACTCCCAGATATTAAACTTTACTATAAAGCTACAAAAATCAAAACAGCCTGGTATTGGTACAAGACCAGGCATATAGACCAATGGAACAGGATTGAGATTCTAGAAGCAAAACCTCAGTTTCTCAACCAACTCATTTTCGATAAAGCCTCCACCATCAACTACTGGGGAGATGAGGATCTTTTCAGGAAATGGTGCTCAGAAAACCGGCTGGCACATGCAGAAAATTAAAACAAGACCCTTACCTATCACCACACACAAAAATCAACTCTAAATGTAAAACCTCAAACTACAACCTTAGAAAATGCAGGAGACACCCATATGGAAACTGGAACTGGCAACCAATTCCTGATCAAAACCCCACATGCCCATGCCATAAGAGATAAGATAGAGAAGTGGGGTCTCATCCAATGGAAAAGTTTCTGCAAAGCCAAAGAAACCATCAAGAGTGTGGGGAGACAGCCCACAGAATGGGAAAAAATATTTGCCAACTGTATATCTGACAAAGGCCTAACATCTAGGATCTACAAGGAACTTAAGTGTGCCAAAAAGAAAAAAATAAGCAGCCCCATTACCAAGTTATGCACAAAAGATATGAATAGATACTTCTCAAAAGAAGATATATGAGAGGCCAACAGATACATGAAAAAAGGTCTGCCTCACTAGTCATCAAAGAGATGCAAATTAAAAACCACACTGAGATACCACCTATCTCCAGTCAGGATGGCCATCATCAATAACTCAAAAAATAACAGATCCTGGAGAGGGTGCAGGGAAAAGGGAACACTTCTACACTGATGGTGGGAGTGTAAACCAGTACAACCTCTGTGGAAAACAGCATGGTGATTCCTAAAAGATCTAAAAATCGACCTTCCATATGACCCTGCAACCCCTCTGCTGGGAATATACCTGGAGGAACTCAAATCACTCTATGAAAAAGTTACCTGCACACGCATGTTTACTGCAGCATTATTCGCAACAGCAAAAACATGGAACCAACTGTGCTGCCCATCGAAAGAGGACTGGATTAAAAACAAATGATGGACTATTACACAGTCATGAAGAAGGACAAAATTATGAACTTCGCAGCAACTTGGATGGACATAGTCTATAATACTGAGTGATCTATCGTAGAAACAAAGAACTGAGTACCACATGTTCTCACTCATAAGCGATCCTTGAACGATTATCCTAATACTATAAGAAAGGGATTGGTAGTAGTGGGAAACTGCCAGGGGAGGGGGGCACACCTCATCACCAAGGGAACCTGCATAATGAACATTTGTATACCTAACCCTGAATTGTACTCCACATCTTTAAAATTAAAAATAAAAAAAAAATAATCAGAGCCTGTTATAAACATCTGTATGCATGTAAGTTAGAAAATCTAGAGGAAATAGATAGATTCTGGGAAACACACAACTTCCCAAGTTTTAAAAAGGAAGAAATTGAAACCTGTAAAGACCAATAACAAGTCATAACGTTGAATTAGTAACATAAAACTTCCCAACATGGAGGTGAAAGGACTGCTTGAGCCCAGGGGTTTGAGACCAGCCTAGGCAACTTGGCATGACCTTGTCTCTACAACAAATCAAAATATTAGCTGGATGTGGTGGTGCATGCCTGTAGTTTCGGCTACTTGAAGGTTGAAGCAGAAGGATCACCTGAGCCCAGCAGGTCGAGGCTGCAGTGGGTGTAAGCGTGCCACTGTACTCTACCAGCCTGGGTGACAAAGTGAGACTCCAATTCAAAAAACAAAAACAAAAACAAGCAAACCAAAAAACTTATCTACCACGAAAAGTCCTACACCAGACAGATTCATAGCTGAATTCTTCTAAACATATAGAAAAAGCTGATGCCAATGCCACTGAAATTACGCCAAGTAATTGAGAAGGAAGGACTCCTCTCTAACTCATTCTGCAAAGCCAATATCATCCTTATACCAAACAATGGCAGAGACTCAACAAAGAAAGAAAACTAGATACTGATATCTTTGATGAACATAGATGCAAAATCCTCAACAAAATACTAGCAAACCACATCCAGCAGCACATCAAAAAGATCATTATGATTAAGTGGGCTTTATTTCAAGGATGCAAGGCTGGCTCAACATATGCAAATCAATAAATGTAATCCATCACATAATCAGAAGTAAAAACAAGAACCACATGATTATTACAATAGGTGCAAAAAATTTTTGATAAAATCCAATATCCTTTCATGATAAAAACCTTCAACCACCTAGGCATTCAAGGAACATTTCTCAAAATAGTAAGAGTCATCTATGACAAACCCACAGCCAACATCATACTTACTGGGCAGAAGCTCGAAGCATTCTCCTTAAGAACTAGACCAAGACGAGGATGTCCACTCTCACATTCTTACTTAACATAGTACCAGAAGTACTAGTTCTAGCCAGAGAAATAGGGCAAGAGAAAGAAAGAAATGGAATTGAAATAGGCAAAGAGGAAATTAAATTATCTTTCGTTGCAGATGATATGATTCCACATCTAGAAAACCCTGAAGATTCCACCAAAGACTCCTAGCACTGATAAACAACTTCAGTAAAGTCTCAGGATACCAAATCAGTGCTCAAAAACCAGTTGCATTTTCATACCACAACATCATTCAAGCTGAGAACCAAATCAAGAACACAATCCCATTAACAGCCATACACATACAAAATAAAATTCCTCGGAATACATATAACCACAGAGGTGAAAGAGCTCTAAAACGAGGACTACAAAACACTGCTGAAATGACAGACAACGCAAACATGGCCAGGTGTGATGTCTCATGCCTGTAATCCCAGCACATTGGGAGGCCCAGATGGGAGGATTACTTGAGCCCAGGAGTTCAAGACCACCCTGGGCAACATAGCAAGACCTCATTTATATAAAAAAAAATTTTTTTTTAATTAACTGAGTGTGGTGGCATGTGCAGGAGGCTGAGGAAGGAGGACAGCTTGAACCCAGGAATTCAAGGCTGCAGTGCGTCATGACTGTGCCACCACATTTCAGTCTGGGTGAAAAAGAGAGACTCTGACTCAAAACAAAACAACAACAACAACAAAAACAAACCAAAAATCACAAAGATTACACAAACAAATGAAAAGCCATCTCATGCTTGTGGACTGGAAGAATCAATATTGTTAACATGTCCATGCTGCCTAAAGCAATCTACAGATCCAATGCAGTCCCTATCAAACCACCAGCATCATTTTTCACAGATCTAGAAAAAACAAAAACAAACTTAAACTCATATGGAAGCAAAAAAGAGTCTGAATAGCCAAAGCATCCTAAGCAAATAGAACAACGCCAGAGGCATTGCATTGCCAGACTTCAAACTTCACTACAAGGCTACAGTAACCAAAACAGCATAGTACTGACATAAAAACAGACACATAGACCAATGGGAAAGAACCGAGAAAACAGAAGTAAAACCACTGACCTACGACTAAATCATCTTTGAAAAGTCAATAAAAACAAATATTGGGGAAAGGACACACTATTTTACAAATGGTGCTGGGAAAACTGGCTAGCCACATGCAGAAGAACAAAGCTGAACTTTTTCCTCTCACCATATACTCATTAACTCAAGATGGGTTAATGACTTAAACGTAAGACCTTAAACTATAAAGATCCTAAAAGAAAGCTTAAGAAACACTCTCCTGGACACTGGTCTAGGCAAGAATTCATGACCAAGATCTCAAAAGTGAATGCAGTAAAAACCAAAATTGACAAGTAGAACCTAATTAAACTAAAGAGCTTCTGCGCAGCAAAAGAAACCAACAGAGTAAAGAGACAATCTACATGATGGGAGAAAATATTTGTAAACTATGCATTCAACAAATGCTAAACACCCCAAATCTGTAAGGAACTTAAATTAACTAACAGGAAAAAAAACTTATTAAAAAGCGGACAAAAAAAATGAACAGATATTCTCAAAGAAAGACATATAAGCAGCCAACAAACATGAAAAAAATATTCAGCATCACCTATCAGCACAGAAATGCAAATCAAAACAGCCATAAGATACCATCTCACACCAGTCAGAAAGGCTATTATTAAAAAGTAAACAACAAAACCCAACAGATGCTGGCAAGGTTGCAGAGAAAAGGGAACTCCCATACACTGTTGGTGGGAATTTATTCTAAGGTCAGCCCCTGTAGAAAGCAGTCTGCAGATTTTGCAAAGAATGAGAAATAGATATTCCATTTGATCTAGTAATCCCACTACTGGGTATATACCCCGAAGACCATAAATCCAAAAAGACACCTGCACTTGTATGCTTACCACAGCACTACTCACAGTAGCAAGAAAAAAGAACTAAGCTAGGTACCCATCAATGGTGGGCTGGATAAGGAAAATGTGGTATATATACACCATGAAATACAGCCGTAATAAAAGAACAAAATCATGTCCTTTGCAGCAACCTGGATATAGCGGGAGGCCATCATTCTAAGTGAATTATCACAGAAACAGAAAACCAAATACCACATGTCCTCACTTGCAAGTGAGAGCTAAACACTGCAAAGACACAGGCATGAAGCACACAGCAGACACTGGGCACTCCTAAAGGGAGGGAGGGGGAGAGGTAGGGGCTGAGAAACCACCCATCGGGCACCGTGCTCCACCTGGTGGGTCAGCTCAGCAAAGGCCCAAGCCTCACCAGCACACAACATATCCATGGACCAGTCCTGCACTTGTACCTCTATAGTCCAACATAAAAATTAAAAAACAAACAAAAGAAGATCTTGTAAGTATGGGAAAATTTTTCTTGTTTTTTGAAAGGGGGTAGAAATCAACTTGTATCCTAATCCCACAGGCACCAAATTGTATTAAGATAACAATTTTAAAACTTTAGACTATAAACTATTTTCATCTTTGCCATATTGTTTTAATTCCCCCAACTTAGGAATCTTTTTGAGTTGGAGTCTCACTCTGTCACCCAGACTGGAGTGCAGTGGCCGCTCCTGGCCATCGCAGGCTCACCTGCTGGGCTCCGGCAATCCTTCTGCCTCAGCCTTCCAAGTAGCCGGAATTACAGGCATGCGCTACCATGCCCGGTTGATTTTTTGATTTATTGTAGAGATGAGGTCTCACCAAGTTGCCCAGGCGGGTCACCAAGCCCCCTAAACCCAGTGGGTCACTAGAGCCAGGATCAGGATCAGTCCTCAGTTCTCATTCACTCGGCCTGTGGGCAGCACCGGGCCTGGCTTATCACTCCCTGCCTGGGAAATGCTTCCCTCGCCTGCCATTCTGGACACCTGCTCCCAGGCTTCTTTCTACCCTCCTGGCCAAGCCTTCTCAGGCTCCTAAGGCTCCTCCCCATGTCCCCACCCCCCTCTCGTGCTCCCCACGGAGGTCCCAGCTCATCCTCTGACCTTTCCACTCAGCATTTTGGGCCTTCTGGAGGTCTCCCTGCTTTAAATACCAAGGTTCTGCTATGAGGCTCACACAGTCACTCACTACAAATCCATTGTGCTTGGAAAACTCATCAGCTACAGCTTCAAAATATATTCAGAAGTCAGCGACCTCTAACCACCCACACAGAGCCACCCAGTCCAAGCCACCATCCTCCTGTCCTAAACTCCTAACACAATCTCTGTCCCCCACCCCCCACCAACTTTTTTTTTTATGTTGAGTCTCTCTGTCGCCCAGGCTGGAGTGCAATGGCACACTCAAGGCCACTACAGCCTCGACCTGCTGGGCTCAGGTGATCCTTCTGCCTCAGCCCTCCAAGTAGCCAGAACTACAGGTGCGCGCCTCGACGCCTGGCTAATTTTTGATTTATTGTAGAGATAAGGTCTCACCAAGTTGTCCAGGCTGGTCTCAAACCCGTGGGTTCAGGCAATCCTCTCACCTCAGCCTCCCCATGTGCTGGGACTACAGGTGTGAGCCATGGCACCTGGCATCCAGTCTATTCTTAACACAGCAGCCAAAGGTCTCCTTTTGTCTAAGTCGCTGCTCTGCTCAAACCCTCTCGCGTCTCCTATCAACTCCGGGGGAGCCCGTTCCTGGCCATGGCCTTGGTCCCAGCAAGACGCAGCTTGGACCTCCTCTGGCCTCTGTCCCTGTGGGTGGCCCTTCTTGCTGCCCTCGCCACAGTTTCTTCCTCCCTGCTCTCCAGACTCAGCAGCCAGGCCCTCCCTCTGCCCAGGGAGCCTCTCCCAGGCATCTGCAAGGATGCCTCGCCTGGTGTCTTTGCTCAGTCTTCCCCCAGCTTCCTTCCTGCTTTAATTCGCCCCGCCTCACATACCACCATCTGGTCCAGTGTGCTTGGAAATCTCATCAGCTACAGCTGGCAGGAAGGTTCTGTGGCATTTTCACTCACCCCGGCCCCACCCCCTCCTTGGCGTGGTGGTCTTGGTCTCGAGAAGGCCGCAGTCTGGTTCCTGTCCCCCTCCACCTAGGGGAAGCAGAGAAGACTTCAGGTGCAAATTATTGCATGCATCTGTTTGAACCTGTCTGGGGTCACCTGGAGACACCTAAAGGACTGAGCCTGGAAAGCAGGCAGGAAAAGCAGTAGGCACTGCTCCTAAAAGCTGCAAGGCACCACAGACCCACAGATGTCAAGGGATCGAGGCCTGGAGGAGAAGTGGAGTAAGACTCTTGGAGAAATAAGAAAATTCAAAAGCAGTCGTATATACAGGTGAACTTGGAAAGCTACATGCAGGCAGAGGTAAGATGCATGTTCAGAAGAGCTCCGAAAAGACTCTGAGAAGACTCAAGTCTTCACCTCAGGCTGATTTCTAGGATAAGGATATGGAGAAGCGGGAAGCATCGTGCATAGCTGACAAGATTGCAAAATGGGGCAACCATTGCAGACAACAGGATGGAGGTTCCTCCAAAATTAAATACAGAATTACCATATGATCCAGTAATTCCACTTCTGAGAATGTACCCCAGAGCAATGAAAGCAGGGACTCCAACAGATACCTGTGTACCCACATCCACAACTGTATCATCTGCCAACAAGCCAACAAGATGCAAGCTACCCAGTGTGCATGGACAGATGAATGCAGGCATGGATGCGACCTACACACACAATGGAATTTCTCCGGTCTTAAAAAAGAATGCAATTCTGACACATGCTACTGGGAGGAGGCACTCTGAAAACATTATGCTAAGTGAAATAAGCCAGATACAGAAGGACAAATATTGTGTGATTTCACTTACATGAGGCATCCAGAATAGGCAAATTCATAAAGACAGAGTAGAACAGGGATTAATGGGGGCTGGGGAGAGGGTAAATTGAGAGTTATTGTCTAATGAGTTCAGAGTTTCTGGGAAGATAAAAAAGTTCTGGAGATGGATAGTGATGATGGTTGTACAACACTGTAAATGTACCAAATGCCATCAAATCATACACTTAAAAATAATTAAAATAGCAAATTTTGTAATGTGTACTTTTACCATAAGAGAGGAAAACACATGCAATTTAAGAAGTTACTGTTGGCCGGGCATGGTGGCTCACACCTATAATCCCAGCACTTTGGGAGGCAGAGGCAAGAGGACTGTCTGAGCCCATGGGTTTGAGACCAGCCTAGGCAACATGGTGAGACCTCATTTCCACAGTAAATAAAAAAGTCAGTCCAGCATGCTAGCACATGCCTGTGATTCCAACTATTTGGAAGGTTGAAGTAGAAGGATCACCTGAGTCCAGCAGGTCGAGGCTGCAGTGGCCTTGAGCATGGATGGCACTGCACTCTAGCCTGGGCAACAGAGTGAGGCTCTCACTCAAAAAAAAAAAGTTACCGTTAATTGTTAAAGATATGGTGACGGTACTCTAGTCAGGCTTTTTAGTCAGGCTTTTAAAAGCCTTGTTGCTTCACACCCACACCAACACTTGGTATGTACTTTTCTTTTTCTCATTTCACCCTTTCTGGTGGGTGTGCAGTAATAGCATTTATTGTGTTTTTAATTTGCATCTCCCTGATGACTAATGAGTTTGAACACCTTTTCATGTATCAACTGGACATTGTGAAGTTGCTGCTCAAGTCTTTTGCCCACTTTCTTAGTAGGTGTCTGCAACTTTCTGACCGGAAGCAGCTCTTGAATGAAACACATGCAGTGCCCATCTCCCCCTCTGGGGGTTGCCCATCTCTCTGCACAGAGCAACTTTCATCGTAAAATCACTTGGAACAGTGTTGGGCAGTAACTCTAATTACGGCTTAGCATTCCATTCCACCAGAAATATATGTAAAAGTGCACCAAAAAGACATGTACCAGAATGTTTAAAGCACCACTGCTGGGAGTAGCCCTAAACTAGAAATTTTTCCAGTCAGCGATAGAATAGGTAAACAAATATGGCCTATTCATACAAAGGAACATTATGCAGCAATGTGAATTTAGATCTACAGCCACATACACAGTATGGTGAACTTCACAAACAATACTGAGTTAAAGAAGCAAGACACAAAAGAGACATACTACACGATTCCATTCAAAGCACAAAACCAGGGAAAACTCAGCTCTGCTTTTTTTCCACATCAGGAGAATGGCTCCTCTTGAGAGGAGGGAGGAGGCTCTGAGTCACGCCTTGATCTCAGGCTGGTTTAATTGACGTGCTCAGAAAACCCATCAAACCATACACTTCCAACATGTTCATGTTTCTGTAGGTGTGCTATATGCCAACAAAAAGTTACATATTTGAGATTTGTTTTACAATACTGCACCAAAAACAAGCGTGTGCATTTGGGAATGGGTAAAACAAGGTTTCCAAAAATCTTGTTAATTATTAAAGCTGAGTTATGGGCACATGGAGACTCACTAAACTATTCTACTTTCATAAATAATGTCCTTAACAATTGTGAGTTATTTCTACAAAAGAGTTCTTCCAAAAGGGAGACAGAAATCTACTTACGGGGTCTGGCTTAGGTTTTCTTCAACAGCTGGCATTTTAGCTTCTTTGTATAATTTTTTCAGTTTTTCTACATGTTCTGAATTATCAATGCCCATTCCCATTGACAAAATTTCAGCTCGAACATTATAATCAATGACTGAAGTTTTCAAATTTGAAAGACTTGTAATGTGCACCTTGAATCAAAGAAAAAAAACATAACACTTGCAGGAATCACTCTTTCAATTTTTTAAAAAAGTATCACCCAGGCTGGTCTTGTACTCCTAGGTTCCAGTGATTCTTCCTTCACCGCCTCCCAGGTAGCTGGGACTACAGGTGCATGCCACCATGCTCAACTCTTTAAATTTTTTTTTTATCAATATTTTTTATTATGGATTTGTGGGGTACAGTTAAGGGTTAGGTGTACAATTACGTTTCATTCAGGCACCCTGTTGATAAGAGGTGTTTCCCCATCTCCAGACAGATATTTGC
>NW_007246522.1:238312-239784 GCF_000164805.1 Carlito syrichta
GCATCTCCCTGATGATTAGTGAGGTTGAGCATTTCTTCATGTGTTTGTTGGCTGCTCGGATGTCTTCTTTTGTGAAGTGTCTGTTCATATCTTTTGCCCATTTTATAATGGGGTTGTTTGTTTTTTTCTTTTCAGCATGTTTTAGTTCCTTGTAGATCCAGGATGTTAAGCCTTTGTCAGACCTGGTGTTGGCAAATATTTTTTCCCAGTCTGTAGGCTGTCTCCCTGCTCTCTTGATGGTTTCTTTGGTCTTGCAGAAGCTTGTCAGTTTAATAAGGTCCCATTTGTCTATCTTCTCTCTTATGACCTGTGGGTTTTGGATTTTGTTCGGGAATTGGATGCCAGTTCCGATTTCCATGAGGGTATTTCCTTCATTTTCTAAGGTTCTCATGGTTTGAGGTTTTACATTTAGGTCTCTGATCCATTTGGAGTTAACCTTTGTGCATGGGGATAGATAGGGGTCCTGTTTCAATCTTCTGCATGTGGTCAGTCAGTTTTCCCAGTACCATTTACTGAATAGGTTCTCCTCTCTCCAGTGGTGACTATTTAAATTTTAATTGAATCAGACACTCTCACATGGCCTTTCTTTCTCTCTGCATTGTTTGATGTACTTTGGCATGTGTCACAATGTGCAAGGGCTTCCCACCACTGCATCTGGATTATTTCAGAACTACGCTTACTTCAGAATCTTCCAAAGCCCAGCCCTACATGCAGAAATATGATCAGGTATGAGGAAAGGCCAACGTGGAGTCCTGGAATAAAACTACAAGTCAACACCAATCTATAACACTGTAACCAGACACAAAATTCTTATATTTTTCTGATTCTTACTCAACTTTTACTTCCATTAACAAGGAGGTTTTGTCCTACAATCCAAAGCTGACATGTGTCTGGAAAGGGCCCATGCCAAGGTCTGATTCTGGACTGATTCTTCCACCTGCTTTTTCTGCAAACAAACCATTTTTATGCATTTCAATTTATACAGAATTAGGTAAAACATGAAAATCTGCAACAGTCTGGTCTCTGCTAATGGGGGGTGTGGATGTAGGACTGGGAGTCCCTTCCATGGCCTCTCCGTGGCAGGAGGAAGTGGCCTAGGCTGGCACACCACCCCAAGTGAATCCCGGGGACGTGTTCCCACGTGGGAATGTGCAGAAGAGCCTTTCTCCACTCAAACTGGGCAGGAGCAGGTCTGGGTGGGGAAGACATGCCGGGGCTCTGTTATCCCTCTGGCACACCAGTGAAAATCGTGCCCCACTCTAAGCTGTGGAAACATTTGCCAGGTGGGCTTTATGTTTTGCTTCATTCTCTGAGCTATAGTTTTTAAAATACTTGTTTAATTAAGTTCCCATTTTTTCTCTCCAATAAAGAACAACTACAAGCCGGGCTTGGTGGCTCTGCCTGTAATCCCGCGCCTTTGGGAGGCTGAGGTGAGTGGACTGCCTGAGCCCGCGGATTCAAGACCCGCCTGG
>NW_007246522.1:239804-248140 GCF_000164805.1 Carlito syrichta
CAGAGTGAGACTTCAACTGAAAAAAAAAAAAAAAAGAACAACTACAATATCAACAAAGATCCTCTAAGTCTTTTCACTTACCCGCACTGGTAATCTATTTTTTTCTCTTCTAAAACAATTTTCTTCTCCTACTCTTTTTCTCATATTTTCCACTTTCACATATAGCTTTAATGTATTTATTTAAAGGGACAAAATTGAAAATATATGGTTATATTATTTATTCATATTTAAATCTATTGCAATTAAGTCAACAGGTAAATTTCCCAGGAAATATATGGGTAACTGTTTACATAGTAGGATGGATTCAGTGTTTTAGCAGAGCAGATATTTATTTTTATTACTGTGAACTAGGACATTTAAATCTTATATGATTTGAACCTGCATCCACGTTAAGCACCTGTCCCATTTTCCTGCTTCTATTTCCAAACAAACTCTCAAACTTACCAAACTTCAAAAATTGAACTTCCAATTGACTCTTGTTCATTTTCTTTGAAATCCAAGCCAATTAAGGACTTGTTAGCCCACACTCCATTAAAACAGCTGCTGAAAAAGTCAGCAGTGATTTCCACACACTAAACTCAGGCTTCAAGTACCTTTATTTATCTTACTTGGCCTCTTAACATCTGGCACAGGATCTTCCGCCTGAAATGCTCTCCACTTGGCTTTTATTCCTTCTCACTCTCCTTGGTGGTTCCTCAGTTCTTTAAATTCTAGGTCTTGGAGTGCCTACTGACTCAGTTACTCCTACCAATTTTCTACACAATTACACTCATTCCACAGGTGGTTTCATTCATCAACAACTTTAAGTATCAACAATTCTCAAATGGTTCACAATAATTATATCTGGCCCAGATTCCACCTTTGAATTCCAGACTCTTAGCAAGTTAGTTCACTCTTAGAAACGAACTTCACCAAGTTGACATCTTAGATGTGTAATAAACATCACAAATTCATATGTACAAAATCAAACTCCTGTTTTCCCATCAACACCAAATTTCTCATCTCCTTCTGTATATGTTTTCTAGGGTGCCATAACAAATCAGCACAAACTTGGTGGCTTAATACAACAGAAATTTATTTTCTCACAGTTCAACATCTGAAATCAAGATGTCAGCAGCTGGTTCCTTCCAGAGGCTCTGAAAGTGAATCCATTCCTTGCCTCTCCTCTAACTTCTGTTGGTCGCCAGCAATGTCTAGCTCCCTTGGCTTGTAGAAGCTTAATTCCAGTCTCTGCCTCTGTCTTTACATTGCCTGCTTCTCTGTATCACTGTGTCCTTTCCCATCTCTTCTCTTTCCTCTTACTCTTTTTTTTTTTTTTTTTTGAGTCGGGTTCTCACTCTGTCGCCCAGACTGGAGTGCAGTGGCTGCTCCTGGCCATCGCAGCCTCCACCTGCTGGGCTCCGGCGATCCTTCCGCCTCAGCCTTCCAAGTAGCCGGAATTACAGGCATGCGCTACCACGCCCGGCTGATTTTTTTATTTATTGTAGAGATGAGGTCTTGCTGCCCAGGTGGGTCTCGAACCCAGGTGAGGCTTGCTGCCCAGGTGGGGCTCAGGCAATCCACTCCCCTCAGCCTCCCAAAGGCGTGGGATTACAGGCTGAGCCACCGAGCCCGGCTTCCTCTTAAATCTTATTCCCTAGCTCCTCTCTTAACATGTCAAAGCTTTTCTAACCTTACAAAAACTTTTTAGCAAAACAGCTTTATAAACTGAATTCCTTTAAGTCCTACAAATAATCCTAATAATTAAGATTTAAGTCTAATACAGGAAAGCTTTGAAATGAAAACTTGGAGTGCAAACAGAGAGGGGTGATACCAGCAGCCACGGAGAGACATAGAGCCCCATGAATCATGTGTCTTGCCTTACCCTCAACCCAGCCCTGCCGCCACCTCATCTCCACAGGCCAAGGGGCTTCTTCATCTGCTTGGTTCACAGACGGAACCCTAGTGCCCAGTACTGATCCTAGCACACAGCAGGTGCTCAGCAAATACATAGTGAATGAACAAGGCAGAAACTGTGGACATGATGAAACCTAAGTTTGAATGCCCAAAGACTAGAATCCTCATCACTACCGATCATGTCTCAGATCTTTAGGGTCATTTACACACTAGAAAAGATGGGGCTATTGCAGCAATCACTGACCCAGGCCTCTCAAGACAGTGGACTGTGAAATCAATTGAGCAGTTCACAATCAACACTTGAAAAAGTGAAATAGAATTGAACTGTAAATATCAGAGAATGTCATATGTAATAAGGAGTCTTATGAAACTTTTATTCAACTGTGTGAGTACATGCACATCACATCCACAAGTACATGTGTGTGCTAGTTACAATGTAAAATATTCCCCTAAACAAAACTAAACCCACAGGCAAATTCATGACCCAAATAATATGAAAAGTACCTCTCCCTAACACATAACCCCAAATAAGTCTCTTTTTTCTGTGAAACAGTTAATCAAGCAACAGGCTAGAATAATTTGGATAATTTCAGCAGCCCATTTGAACAGAGATTTATTTTTAAGAAGACTGTATACTTACCATTGGATCAATCCAAACTGTATTTCCCAAAGTCAATATCACTTTTGCATCATGTAATTTCCCAATAATTTTATGATGAATGTATCTAGTAACCTAAAAAAAAAGCACTTAAGTTATTTATCTGAAGCTTTAATAGCATGTCTTATTCTTTTGGTATGTTATTTGGAATATTTGCAAAATATTCCATGGAGTTCATTTGATCCTGTTTTACTTTGCTGACTGCATTAGCTTATTGTATATCCAATTTACCATATTATGCAAAACATAAAACTTTTTGGAGAACCAAGAGCATCATTAAGAACACAACGCATACTCCAGTGACGAGCAGAACTGATTGTGAGACCTCTTACTCGGCCGGCAGGGTTGAGCCTTTCCACTTTACCTTGGACAGCCACATGAGTACACACAGGACCGTACTCTGTGCCCCCTGCCTCAGTATGGGTACTTTGCTTTGCTGTCAGTGTCCTGTTCGTTCTCTTTGGCGACATTTTTGTTACCCCACAAAGCCCAGAGGAACCGTCCCTTCTTTTGGAAGCTTTTCTGGCCTCCATCACGCCTTCTTTCCATATTCTCAACCTCAGTGAAATTGCCTGGCTTCTCCAGAGAGTGTTCATCACCTATAGCGTAATCCTTATAGGTGATTACACTGTTTTTTTCTGCTTATGCTGATAGGTATTTATTTTTCCACGATTCCTGTATTATACATCTCTACCACTGTGCTGTGCTAATGATAATGGCAACAGTGTCAAGGAAACCCAGCACCTCTCTGAGGTCTACAGCTGGGTTCCATGCACAGTGGCAATTAGCACATCCTGCACCAGCAGGAACCTATGCAGATGGCACATTAACTGCCTAGGAATATGAAGCACTTTGCCCAAACTCAATAATCTAAATGCAGACAAGCCTTAATTCTGTGTCTATTCTGGGTTGAATATATTCTAAAAATCAACAACTTATGAAAATACAAAATTACTCACCTTTGGATTCCATTCCATTTCATTGTCAGCAGGCTTCACTCTACAAACAATAAACTCCACAGCCTGGGGAGGAAGTGTGTGGAAATGTTCTGGGAGGTGTAACAGCCGGTCTCCTGTGATGAGCTCGGTCCTGCCTTCATCGATGAACTTCACAAGGACAGCATCCAGGGCCCATGGGTCTTCTTTAGGGCTCATCTCCAACACTTGAACCCTGGAGAACAACGGTGGCATCAGTTACCACAGATTCCTAAAAGGAAACCATCTCTGCCTCAACTAACCATTAAATGGAAGTCATACAAAGACTTCTAAAGTAAACCACACCATTTTACTTTACACTAGAAATAAAAAAACTAAGGACTTCATGAGCACTCAGTGGTGGATTATTGAAGGCACACACAATGCTGGGTGTCGTGGCTCATGACTCTAATCCCAGCACTTTGTGAAGCCAGGAGATTGAGACCAGCTTGAGCAACAGAGCAAGACACCATCTCTACAAAAAAAATAAAGCATTTAGTCAGGCATGGTAGTGTGTGCCTGTATTCCTAGGTACTTGGGAGGCTGAGATGGGAGGATTGCCTGAGCTCAGGAATTTGGGGTTACAGTGAGTTATGATCATGCCACTGTACTCCAGCCTAGACAACAGAGTAAGACTCTGTCTGTCTCTAAAAAAAAAGTATACGTAAGTGCATAAACATGTAGTATTCTTGAATAAAATAAATCCCTTTATCTAACAATGTAATAAAAATCAACATAGCAAATTGCAGTTTCCAAGTTTCTGAATCAAGGCTATCACCAAGGGGCTAAACCAGGTGCAAATTCAAGGGAAGTGTTGAGTGCAAACAAGCACATGACTCAGACTGACCGAGTTACACAACAACTATACCATTTATTGAGCCAATCTTACACAACTTAACATCACCAAGGCTCAGTTTGCCCACCTGTAAAATGGGGCAAGGATCATTTTAAAGGAACTTGACAAGAATTAAGTGAGTTAAAGATGTATGTGTGTGGCAACCCCCTGGGGTCACCTCCCACTGTGGAAGCTTTTCTGTTCTCTCAATAAATCATCCAGTTTAAAAAAAAAAAAAGGATGTATGTGCATATTGTACACAGTGTCGGTTCAACAAATGCAGTGACACTGTCACTGTGCTCTGTGTTCAGGAGCCCAGGGTGGAGGTCTCCAGGACCTAGGGGCACACCATGTTAGCACCACCTTCCCAGGAGGCAGTCAAGTTTATGCACAAAGAGAGAGGTAAAGACAGAAATTCAATACCATTTAAATGCTTCACAACTTTTGAGATGAAATAAACAGAAATTTTACCTGTGAAAACATGTTTTTTCTGCTAATCCATACAATCCAAATTTCTCTACCTTCTTGACTGCTGTTTTATTACTCGAATCCTTGAAATATTCATTCATTTCATCATTAAGAGTTGCATAAAGATCCACATTATTATCAATTATACGACCAAAGTAATTTGTTGCATTCAAAATATAAAAAGGTATTATCTGAAACACATAAACACGTCCAAGAAACAAACTTAGTCTAAACCAAAGATGTACACACTGCCTGTATCTGCAGAAGTCAACACCTGAAGAACCCAATGCATACAAACAGGGACTTAAGATACAATGCGAAGCTGACCAAAACAAACCAAAACAAAATACACACTCCCACATTCACAAATATAGTTTCACTTTAAATCGAAAGATTTTAAAATCAATTTCATTATTTTGAAACTTCATTATTAGGTACAAGTATTCAAATATTCCTTTACTTTTTAATCGTACTTTAATAAAAATTCTTGGGATAGCATCACTTCTCTTGAACCCCTTCTGATCTTTTTTTATGTAACAAGAAGCATTTATTAAAAGCCTACTGTATACCAACCACCAGGGATACAGATATGAAGTCGTGTCCTCCAGGGACCCTCAGCAGCCCAGGCATGGACAGACATGCCACAGGTCCGTGTGGTCAAGACAACAGCTCTTCTCAGGTAATAGTGCGCAGTGTGATCGGTGTGCGAGGGGGAATGTCAGCATGCAATGGATGAGAACAACCTTCATTAAGGCAGGGAGCCCTGGCTGCCCCAAGAAGATGCCAGGAGCGAGAAGAAGTCACTTGGGACAGTGCTGACAAGTCCTGTATGGTACCGGTGTCTATGTCTGTTCTGGAAGCAGCAGGTCTGACAGATCTTTGAACAGAAGAGAGCCCCAAAAGAGGCAGCAGTCATTCACTGGAAACATGGTGGGCCAATGTGACAAGGGAAGCTAAACCCAGAAGGCTTTCACCTGCTCCAGCAGCAGGAGAAGGGTGGAACGCATATGAAATCTCCCCACTGCCCCTCCAGGGACAAGAGAGAGGAAGAAAGAGAAGGATCAGAGAAAGTTGGGGAAGGGGAACAGAGCAAGGAAATTTCAGACATTGTGTCACCATATTTATTCTTTTAACCTAACATGGAAACAACAGAAATGGGAACTCTGTCAATCAGAAAAGTTATCCTGACCCATAAGTCCTTCTAAAATTTAAGAAAAACAAATTTTAATATTTATTTATTATTACTCATTTTTGTACAGACAGGGTCTTGCTATGTGGCCCAGGCTGGGTAAGGCTGGACTCAAAATCCTCTCATCCCAACCACAACACTCAGCCAGGAAAACAAATTTTATCTAAAAATGAGCAATAACAAAGTATCAAGGTCAAATTGGATAATTAAATCATAATAAAATAAAAAATAATAAAATATATCATAATTAAATATAAAATGATTTAAAACAGAATAAAGAATAGAATAACAGACTCTAGAGACAATAAGAAAGATGTGTCTTATTGTCTTTTCTTTTTTTTTGAGTTAGAGTCCCACTCTGTCACCTATGGCATATTCATGACCATTGCACCCTCGACCTGCTGGACTCAGGCGATCCATCTGTCTCAGCCTTCCAAGTAGCTGAAACTACAGGCACATGCCACCACACCTGGCTAATTTTTTGATTTATTGTAGAGATGAGGTCTCACCAAGTTGCCCAGGCTGGTCTCGAACCCCTGGGCTCAGGCAATCCTCTCACCTCGGCCTCCCAAAGTGCTGGGATTATAGATATGAGCCACCGTGCCCGGCCTTCAATTTCAAAGCCGCCTTTTAGTTTGTATGTTAAGAGAAAATGAGGTATGTATAAAAGAATAACAAATCAGAATAAGAAAATCACCTTCGAATTAAGGTGACAGAACCTCAGGAAAGAATTCGAAGCTAAAGAAAAAACTCCTTCAATAATGAAAACTGCAGTGGATTGAATGGTGGTCCCCTGCCCCCCCAAACTCAGAAGAAAGAGGTAGGTCTGTGTCCTGATTCAAGGTCACTGGACTATGACCTGATTTCAAAGAAGGGTCACTACCGATGTAATTAACTATCTCCAGATGAGCTCATTCTGGATCATCCAGACAGGCCCTCCACCCAGTGACAACTGCCCTTTAGAAGGGACACAGAGAAGAAGAGGAGGCAATGTGAGGACACAGGCAGAGATGAGAGTGATGAGGCTGCAAGCCAAAGCCATGACAAGAATGCCTGGAGCCAACAGAGGCCGAAGAGGCCATCCTCTGGAGGCCTCAGAGGGAAGCCAGTCCTGCTGCTCCTTGGCTTTAGACTTCTGGCCTCCACAGCGTGAAACAGCAGGTTTGCATTGTTTTATTCATCAACTCTGTGGTAATCTGTTAGAGCAGTCCTAGGAAACACAACACAATAGTACCTTAAGGGAAAGAGGTAAAAAAAAGAAACTTTTGATACTAAGAAGGAAATGAAGAAATTAAGAAAAAGAATTAAAAAGAAAATGACAAACTCTTAATTCCACAACTCTCATCTTAGAATTTTCTTCAAAGAAATAATCATGAATGTTTTGAAGAGAGTCATATAATCACTGTATTATTTTTAATAGTCCCAAATGGAAATAATTTTTTTCTGAAAATATAACTGAAAAAATCCTGCGATGTTCATCCATTTACTCAATTTGATTTTGGTTTTATAAATAAACTGGGGCCCTGAAATAAGGAACCTACTGAGAACCCATGCCTACTGTCAGACTAATGGTGCTACACTCATATTGACCACTGGAAGTCCTAACTGTCTTGTAAGATCCTGCTGATTAAAAAATTACACATGTTCATCAAAATGACCATTAATCACGACAAAGGATCTTTGACAGAATTTACTTTAATGTATCCACATGTTGATAGAGCTTGGTTGGATAATTTTCTTGGCATGTCCATTTTTGGATTAATAAGATGTCGGTCAGAACAGATCTTTTGGTCTCTGAAAAAAAAAATTACTAAATTTTAAAACCACGAAAAAAAATGATTGCTAATATAAATTTTTAACCATTCTTCATAAAATGTATCAGCAACCCAAATTGAAGAAACTTTATTCCAAACACCCTAAAAGTTAAATAGCTACATTAAATACTTCAGATGACACTGACAACATATAAATAACTGGAAAAGAGTTATAAATCTTAATTAACACCGAATAAACTTAAAGAGTTACTTCATTATTTCTCTAGACATTCTCAAATATATTATGTAAATGAACAAAATATATTTACAGAATAAAGACTCTGAATCAGAAACATATCACCATAGTCCACAATAAAGGTGGGTTAACCTCTAAACCAGAAGCCATTCCTTAACTATAAAACTACTTACAAGCTGGATTCGGTGGCTCAGCCTGTAACACCACGCCTTGGGAGGCTAAGGTGAGTGGATTGCCTAAGCCCGCGGGTTCGAGACCCGCCTGGGCAACTTGGTGAGACCTCATCTCTACAATAAATCAAAAATT
>NW_007246522.1:248160-322365 GCF_000164805.1 Carlito syrichta
GGAGCCCAGCAGGTCGAGGTTGCAATGGCCGGGAGCGGCCACTGTACTCCAGTCTGGGCGACAGAGTGAGACTCCAACTCAAAAAAACAAAACAAAACAAAACAAAAAAACTACTTCCAAACTGAGAAATAGTTGGAGTTGCAGTTTTAAAAATCAATATTCTCTAATCATAAATAAAAACGCTGCTAATAACACGTTTAATTCAGAAATTCAAACCATAGTTCAAAAAAGTTAATGTCAACAGTTATTTTAAAATTAAATTCATCCTTGTTAGTACAATGATGAATTAAAAAAAATAATAAAATAAATTTATGACAAAATTAAACTCAGTCAATTAGCTGTGTAGCAGACACCTACGTCCCAGCCCCATCCATGGATCAAACAATGTTGTCATGTCTGGATCAAGCACAGGGCCCCCACCACTGTTGACGTATACACATTTTCCAAATTGATCTACAGAATCAGTGTAGTCCCTATCAAGATTCCTGCAAGTTTTTTAAGAAACTGACAAGCCTATTGTAAAATGTATACAGAGAAGCAATGAATTTGAAGTAGCCAAAACAAACTGAAGTAGAACAAAGTTGGTGGACTTGTATACTACATTCCAAGACTCACTATAAAGCTCAGTGCTTAAGAAAGTATAATACTGATATAAGGACAAATAGATCAATGTAACAGAACAGAGTCCAAAAATGGGTGATACATTATCACCTGGTTTGTGTCAAAGGCACAAATTCAGTGAGAGCAGATTGATGTTTTAAATAAGTGATGCTGGAGCAAACAAATACCAATATGGAAAGAACAAACCTTGCCCTGTAGTTCACACTCTACACACAAATTCCTTCAGTATGGATTATAGGTCCAAATGTGAAAGCTAAAAATGTAAATTTTCTAAGGATGTTGTAACATATGGCTATAATCCCAGCTACTTAGGAGGCTGAGTGGGAGAAATGCTTGAGCCCAGAAGTTCAAGAAAGTCTGGGCAATGTAGCGAGACCTTGTTTCTTAACAATAAAAAGCTTAAAAAAAAAAAAAAAAAGCTTGTGGGAGAAAATATAAGAGAATGTCTTCATGACCTAGAGACAGGCAAATATGTTTTAAAGAAGCACACACAAAAGGCTGAGCTTGGTGGCTTAGCCTGTAATCCCAGCACTTTGGGAGGCCGAGGCAAGTGGACTGCCAGAGTCCGCGGGTTCAAGACCCACCTGGGCAACTTGGCGAGACCTTGTCTCTACAATAAATCAAAAGATTAGATGGGCGTGGTAGCACGCCTATAGTTCTGGCTATTTGGAAGGCTAAGGTGAAAAATCGCTGGAGCTCAGCAGGTCGAGGCTGCGGTGGCTGGGAGTGTGCCACTGCACTCCAGTCTGGGCGACAGAGTGAGACTCCAACTCAAAAACAAAACAAACGAACAAGAACACACAAAGAAGTAACCATAAAATGCTTCATCAAAATTAAAAATGTGTGTTCAACAAAAAGACTATTAAAAGAGTGAAAAGGCAAGCCACAGACTGAAGAAGATATTCTCAATGTATATATCAGATGAAGCACTTGTATCTAGACTGTATAAACTACTACCACAAACCATTAAGAAAAAGATAAATACACCATTAAAAAAACAGGCAACCTAACAGGTACCTCAAAAAAGAGGATGGCCAACATCCCACAAGCATGCGAAAAGATGTTTAGAGTCACTCATAATTGGTGAAATGCAAATCAGAATCATGAGCATTTAAACAGGATCACAAATGGTCAACCACTCGGAAGAGTTAAACATAGGCCTATCCTAGGACCCCGCAAATCCCCTCCTGGCTATCTCTACCCAAGAAAAACAGGTGCACATTCCCACAAAAAGACATAGACAAGAGTGTTCATAGAAGCTTTATACATAATAACCCAAAACTGGAAACAATCCACAAGTCCATCAACAGAATGGATATATACATTAAGATATATTCATACAATGGAATAGTGAGTCACAAAATAAAATAAAATAAAATATGATACACATAACAGCACAGACTGATGTAGGAGACATCACAGTGAGTGAAAGAAGCCAGACACACAATTCCATTTATATGAAGTTCAAAAATGAGCAAAATTAGTTAATGCTGATAGCTCTTCAAAGAGTGCTTGCTCCCCGGAAAGGAGTGTGAAGGGGTCTCTGGAGTGCTCCCTCAGAGCTGCATGCACACGTAACAATCCTTCAAGCTGCAGACGTATCTCGGTGCACTTCACAGCGTGCAAATTTAAAAAAAGAACACTGGCTTACTTGCAAAAACCGAAAGCCTTAAGATATGGACAGAGAGGCCTTCTGGCTTTTTTGTCTTCTCTGGCTTCCAGAACCCCTGATGTGAACTCATACAGCTCTGCCGGGACTTTGGCCTCTGCTCGCTCCAGGTAGCGCAGGACACCAACCGCATGGCTCGCGTTTTTCTCCGTCAGCAGCAGGACAGATTTGGTTTTTTTAGCTCCCTGTTCTGCAGGAGAACCCTTAAGATTGGGGTGAATAAAGGAAGTAAATCACCACTCTAGTCTGAATGAGGAAACTTTGTGGACTCCCAATTTATCATTACATAAAAGATGCCAGTGGAATACTAAGATAATAAAAATTCATCAAACCTGGTCAGTTAAACTCTGAAAATAATCAGACATGCAATACAGGCGGCCACCAAACATTTTTGGTGAGGAAGGGAAGCTGAAGTGAATCACGCACATGGCATCGGTGATGGCCAGGAGTGGTACGCAATCGTCAGTCAAGGCTGAAGAAAAGGATTACGACAGGTTCACATGAGCTGGAGTTAACGGCAACTTACTTTAATGAGCACTTCCAATAACCACACCATAGTACATTTCTGTATCGCATTTTACTTTTTTATATGCAAAGAAATATCTTTCCCCTTTTTTTCAAAAATTCCACAGCCCAGTGATTAAACTCCAGACAAAAGTGGTCTCCCTTTTAGCTTCAAAAATAGCTCTTTCTTTACAAACCCAGACTGCCTTGTATTTTTCACTTACTTGATACTTTTTGACTTCTATGTTTCTAATATGAAAGTTGACAGCAGTTTACGGCCATGTTTGATCATAGGCATATATGTATACATACATGCCTGTATCTATGAGACAGTGATCCTAAAGCTAGAACTCCAGAGAGAGTGTGCTGACCAAGGGCTGCTGCCTACTGACTTGAGAGTCCTGGGGACACCTAGATTCATCTCAACATCCAAAAGCTTAGTAGAGGTTGATTTCCATTTTGAAATTAACATTACTAAACAATTCTCAGTAACTCTGGGAAATAATGAAAAATCCGGAGATGAGATACATAAATGAATTGAAGATATGATTCCTATATGCTCAGTCTTCACTAAATGTAAGTAAAAATTAAAATGCTTACCTAATACAATGTGAGAGCCAGAACTCAACTTCTTCTTCCATTGTTCCAAAACATTTTTTAAGTTAAAAACCATTTCTTTATGCATTTTCAAGCAAAATATTGAACTGCTTTCTACTGCCTAAAGATGAAACCAAAGAGGCCAGTTCACAATCAGGAACATAAGGTTGAAGTCATCAGTAATCACTGACCCAGTAATTCTGGGTCCAGTGATTATTGAGAATGAGTGTAAACGCAAACAAATATATTCCCCAAATTTGGTGGTTATGCCCAAAATTGCTGAAGTAAAAGAAACAACATTTTGCTAAAACTATTTTCTTTCATTTTATTTATTTTATTTTTTACTTTTTTGAGTCAGGATCTCACTCTGTTGCCCAGGCTGGAGAGCAGTGGCACAATCAAGGCTCACGACAGCCTCGACTTCCTGGGCTCAGGTGATCCTTCCACCTCAGATTCTTGAGTAGCTGGGACTACAGGTGTGAGCCACCACACCCAGCCTTATTTTCCTTCCTTTTAAAATAACACATACATACGTGTGTGTGTGTGTGTGTGTGTGTGTGTGTGTGTGTGTGTGTGTGTGTGTGTACAACCATGGCTTTTTTTTTTGAGACAGGGTCTCGCTCAGACTGGAGTGGTACAACCATGGTTCATTGTAATCTTGAATTCCTGGGCTCAAGCAATCCTCCTGCCTCAGACTCTCAAGCTAGGACTATAGGTGTACATTGCCATACCTGGCTAATTTTTTATTTTTTGTAGAGACAGAGTTTTGCTCTGTTGCTCAGGCTGGTCTTAAACTTCAGCCTCAAAGTGATCCTCCCACCTTGGCCTCACAAAGTGCTGGGATAATAAGCATCAACCACTGCGCCAAGCCTAGGGCTTTTAAGCAGTACCTTCTAGCTTATTATTGTGGAAAGGCAGATGTACTACTGATTATTTTGTATTTGGCTTTACATCTACATTTCAGCATTAGTATACACAAAATTAGATTAAACTGAATAAATCTTCAGCCATTTTATTTGGCTTTTCTGGCCAAATGACAACATCTTTACTGTATTTTCTCAATCTTCCTACACAGTGGGTTCAAAAGACGTTGGCATTTCTGTAAGAACTGGACCCTTTTCAGGCTCTGCCAAGACAGAACTCCCTGGCCCTGATCCCCCTGGGGACACCGCATCAGTGGAACAGCTGGTCCTCTGCCCTGCTCTGCCCTCAACGCTAGGCCTCCCGCCCTCAGTGCTTCCTTCAGTGAGTGGAGCCCACCTCCTCTTCTGATGTCAAACGTGTAAAACTGTACTTCTATGCCACACAGTCAGCTATTCCAGTACTCTTCTGATGACTTGAGATTCAACTACAGTTTAAACAAACAGGGACATTATCTTTGTATGTGATGAGCTCACCTTACATACTATGTCTGTCTCTGCTACAGAGCAGGTGAAGATCAAGGTCTTTTGAGCCTGTCTTGGAGTGCAATCAAGAGCTTGGAGTAAAGTAGAGGTTTTTTCACATTCTAGGCAAAGATGCACTACCTAGTAATGACACACAGACAATGCAATTTTTTTAAATGTTAAAGATATTCCAGTTTTACTTTTCACAGGTTATGATTTTTATAGAGAAGAAAATACAGGAAATCAATGTAAATGTAAATACACAATTACAGATTTGTATAGGAAATTCTAATTGTTTACCATTATGCCATGAAATAAAAGTTCCTTATGTTCCTCAGCACCCCCGCCCCCCACACTCATTATCTGTTGGATTCATTACCTGTTGGACATTGCCATAGAGAGCAGCCTCTTCCATGGCTGTGATCACAATGTAGGGATCATTCATGAACTCTTTGATTAATTGTTCTATATGTTTGGTCCAATGAACACCAACTGCAACAACCTGATGCGGTGCAGATTCCCTTTCTTCAACTTCAGTATTTTTTTTAAAGTTATCTAATATAGCAAGCATCTAAAAAATTGGTATAATTAATTTCATTTTTTTCAAAAGAGAATTAGAATGATGGAACATAAAATGTAAAGGATTATGTATTTTCTGTTCTCAGAGCGGGAAAAGCCTTTTCAAAAATAAAAAGAAAACACTAAAAAAGAGAAAATGTGAAGTTTAAAGTCAATAAACATCCTGTAAATTCTACTAAAAACAAAATTAAAGCACAAACATCTTGAAAAATACAAAAATACATCTTGTAACAGCCAACAAGGGGTTAACATGCTTGCATAAACATTTCTAAACACGGATGAGAAAAAGATGACCCCACCAACAGAAAATAAAGAAATGAACAAGCAACTCACAGAATAATGGATACTCAGTGTGAATGAATGTTCAGTAATAATGGATACTCAACGCGAAAGAATGTTCAACTGAACGAGTCATCAAGGAAAGAGAACAACAAGCAAGCGAGATCCCACCATCTCCCGGTCAGACCGGAAGAGAGAGCCAGGCCAAAGCCTCCTACTGGCGGGAGTGCAGGCAGGGAGGCTGGTGGTACGCCGCCAATGGGGTACAAAGCGGTCTATGCTTTCTGAAAGGCAAACGTACAATGCAGTATACCCAGATATATGTAAATAAGATCCTGAGACTTCAGAAGAGTTCAGGGAGACTGCACAGCCTCACACAGGCAGAAGTGACAAAGCTGGGACTTGAACCTGGGGCCATCATCACTCCCAAGTGATGCTCTCAGTCATCATGTAATACTGCTTCCAACAAATGCCCTACAAGAGTTCATAGTCTTTGATCCATTAGTCAGGGAATTTTTCCTAAGGGAAACAGGTGCAAAAAAGTTGCATGTTATTTAGTCACACGCATACATAAATTTGATTATGTTAAATGTCCAAAAGTAAGAGTTTTAAAATAAACTATGTTACGTCCATACACTTCAATACCATATGGTCAGTAACAATCATGGTGTAGAACAGGAAGTAATGGTGTTCACAATTCTGTTAACTGCAAAATGCAAGTTACAAAATAGTCCATAAAATATATTCTTGATATTATTAATACATGTATCAACAAACACAAACCACCACATCTGGCTTAACTTTTAAAAAGAAGAAAATACTCCAGGATGGTGAGTTTTTCAAGTGCTCTGCTCTATGTCACAAATTTTCTAAAATAAAAATTGTCGCCATAATAAAAAAATATTAAATATTTTAGAAAATCTCTCTGGAAAAGAATTTTGCTCTTCAAAAAGAACTTTTACACTAGGAAGAAAATGTCAGATGAACATTTTTTCTTCTTAACTATAGAAGTTAAAGGGAATTTTTTTTTTTTTTAGATTAACCAACTTATTTCTCAACTGGACACTTTTCCTAATTTCTTTAAGCAATTAAAACTTAAATTATACATACATTCTGGACAATAATAACATCTGAAGAGATGCCACACTTACTTGTTCATTAGCTTCAAGGAATAATACTTCCACCTCGTCCAAAATCAGGTGACAGAGTCTAAGAAATAGCAAGCTTTGATGTGTGAGAAGTCTTAGGAGGCTATGTGGTGTTGTAACAATCACATCACCTGCATTTTAAAAGAAAAAAACAAACATTTTAGATTTTCCACAAGTCTTTCTTTTTCTTTTTTTTAAGAGACAAGGTCTCGCTATTGCTTCGGCTGGTCTCAAACTCCTGGGCTCAAGCAATCCTCTTATCTCTGTCTCTGAAATTACAGTGTGAGCCCTTGCGCCCCTACTTCCCAGATTTTTCTAACATTTCCTTTGCTAAGATTCCACATGCTTCCTAGAAATGCCTTCTAATAATTAGACAAAAAGCTGTTTCTGTGCTCAGGGAAGCGACATATGACTCCTGCCTCCCAGGCTGACCCGTCATGATCGGATTACATGTCTATGTTCCCACCAGGTTTTCTGCTCCCGAAAGGTAGGGAGAGTTTTTTTAGTCAACACCGCATGCACAACATCTGACAAACATTAAGCGCTCAGTAAATAGTCGATAAATGAATGCAATTACATAGTTTTCTCAGTGAGACAGGTGTAATCAAGATCAAGCCTTCATAATCAATACCATCAGTAACTGACAAATGAGATCTGGACTAGTGACCAAGAGTTGCATCATCCCACAAGCCATGTCACCTGTGGATCCCAGGGCTACCTGGGCAGGGTTCCACTGTCTTCTGTAGGGAAAAATAAACGGCTTGAAAAGAATGCTTACAGCCTCTTGGAAGCTTCGTATTTTTGGCTTCATCTTTGTGGAGTCCAATTGTTAATAACACAGGATGAAGAGGCTTGGAGGACATGCCATAGTCTGCTAGTAATTCAAAAATAAATTGGGCCTTTTTCCACCCAGGGCACACAATAATGGCAAGAGGCTGCAAAGACAAATTCAAAAAACACTGGATAATCATTAGGAATTAAACACATATACATGAAACACCCAGAACATCTCCTTGCATAGAATAAGTACCACATAAGTTTTGCTATCATCATCATCACACAGGTCAGAAAATTTAAAATAAAATCTCATTAAAATAGATTGAGACACATTGAGTCAGATTTTCCTAGAGCTTAAACTATGTACTTCACAAGTATTAATTCAGTTAGTTCTTCAAACACTCTCATGGGAGAGCTTCATTTCAAAGATGAGCAGTCCAAGGCACAGAGAGGTAAAGTCAGTAACCCAAGGTTGCACAGTGAATATACAGGAGCAACAGGACTTAAACCCATGCACACTGGCTCCAGATCCCCCGCTCCTAAGCACAAAGATGAACAAAATGCCTCCTGAAAGGGACCTTCTAAAAAATGTCAGGAGTGGTGGCTCACGTCTATAATCCTAGCAGAGGCTGAGGCAGAAGGATTGCTTGAGCCCAGGAGTTCAAAACCAACCTGAGAAACGCAGCGAGACCTCGTCACTGCACAAAACTTCTTAAAAGATTTTTAAAATGACAATGAAAAAAGCCACTGTCTCTTCCTTAGGAGACTGCTTTCTAGCCCTGCTCCCCACTGGCTCACAGACAACACCTGAAGGGGCACTGCCCACCCAATCCCCTTCTGGACACACGCCTTCCACCGCCCGAAGGCACATGGAGTCTCCTCTTTGCTTGATGCAGAACCAGATGAGCACCAGTTTCCAGGCACAGGCCCGAAAGCAAGGTGGCTGTGGAGCCAGGGAGAAAGCAGGAGGACTTCCCTTCTGCTCCCAGCCAGGGATCTGCCTTAACAGAAGCTGCATCTCATCAGCAGGGGTAGCTGCTAACTGATTTGGGAAATATAAATGTATTCATTTAATTTGACTAAAGCAATACATAATAACCAATGTAAATTTCTTTATGTTATTATTTTATAGAAATAGGGGTCACACTCTGTTGCCCAGGCTGGAGCGCAGTGATATAATCACAGCTCACTGCAACCCCAAACTCCTGGAGGTTCAAGCAATCCTCGCACTTCAGTCTCCCCAGCAGCAAAAATTACAGGTATGTAACATCATGCCAGGCAACTTAAAAAATTTTTTTCTAGAGATGGGGTCTTCCTATGTTGTCCAGGCTGGTCTCAAACTCCTGGGCTCAAACAATCCATCGCCTCAGCCTACCCGGTAGCTGAGATTACTGGTGCGAGCTACCATGCCTGGCCAAATGCAAATTTCTAAAGAGAAATCATTAAACTTCACAGCATAGTTAGAAAAATAAACTGGTGTCTTTCCTAACTGCTACTCTAAGAATGTTTTCTTACTGCTATTTGTCCCGTATGTCAAGTGGTGGGACCATTTGTAGTGCATCCTTGGAGCCAGGACCTGAGGTGGAGGTTGTATGTATCCATCAGACATCTAACAGCCAAAACGCAGCAAAGCAGATGCCACAACCTCTACCGTTTGATCCTCACCGCCCATTTTCTCTCCTTCCCATCATCTTTCTCAACTCTTTTTCAGATTCTTACACATGGGAAGAGATAAGAGAGATTATAAAAGTGTGAGGTGCCATGAAATAATTAAACATGGGACAAGGCAACAGAAACTTAAATTCTTTTTTTTTTTTTTTTTTTTTTTTGAGTTGGAGTCTCACTTTGTTGCCCGGGTTGGAGTCCAGCGGCATGCTCACGGCCACCCCAGCGTCTATCTGCTGGGCTCTGGTAATCCTTCCGCCTCAGTCTTCCAAGTAACCGGAACTACAGGCGTGTGCTACTGTACCTGGCTAATTTTTTGATTTGTCGAGACAAGGTCTCACCAAGCTGCCCAGGTTGGTCTCGCACTCCTGAGTTCAGGCAATACAAAATGCTGGCATTATACACTGTGCCCAGCTAGAAGCTTAGATTCGAATTCCACTTTCACTACTTGTCAGAGGGTAAGAATTTATCCCAATACCTTTTCATGAGCTTAATTTTCTCATCCATAAAATGGTAAAAACAGGCCAGGCTCAGTGGCTCACACCTGTAATCCCAGCACTTTGGGAGGCAGAAGTGAGAGAACTGCCTGAGCCCAGGGGTTTGAAGCCAGCCCGGCAACTTGGTGAGACCCTATCTCTATAATAAATGAAAAATTTAGCTGGGCATGGTGTGCCCCTGTGGTTCCAACTACTTGGAAAGCAGAAGGATCGCCTGAGCCCAGCAGGTAGAGGCTGCAGTAGCCATGAGCGTGCCACTGTACTCTAGCTTGGGCGACAGGATGAGATTCTGACTCAAAAAAGAAAAAAAGGTGAAAAAGGTAAAAACAATACATGATCTGACCATCTCATATGGTTGCTGTAATAAAGTAATAAAGTAATAAAGGTCAATGAAATTATTTTATAAACTATTTACTCATTTAAAAGTCTTAGCCAATGGCCCACAACTGGGAACTCAAGGTGAGAGAACTGTTAACTGGGAGAAGAGAAAAGATACATTCTCATAGGACAGTTTCTACTCTAGCAGCTTGAAAAGCAACCCGAGTAATGGAAGCTGACCTTTACTGAAGGTTAGGTGCACAATTTAAAAGTACAGCTTTCAATAGACACCAGAGGCTCCCAAAGGGAGGAGTTGGAAGAGTACCAGTTGGGCACAATGTTCTGCCTTTGGGGAGTGGATCACTAGAAGCCCAATCCCCATCATGCAATACATTCATGTCACAAACCTGCACATGCACCCTGAATCCAAAACAAAATAAAATAAACATTTAACTCATTTTGTTGTAAAACAAATTTGTCTTCAACTTACTCCATTTCTGCTTGGTAATGACTTGTAACAGCCCCCTGTTTGCAAAATTGTAAGCACCGGTGGAAGGTACACTAGAGGGTCATTGCCACAGTGAGAAATGACAACTACATCGCAGCCCCGTGCTATGGGAGGCCAGGAGTACGATTCAGTGTGGCTCGGTCCTGGGAACTTATTTCTCTGAAGAGCCTACAAAACAGCAACAACCAAGAACTACAATGAAACAGAGAAAACTGACAAAAGCCCCACCTCACTGCTCATGTTACTCCATCACACTACACATTACTTAACCTGGTACTTCCAAGACCTAATTTGGCATGTTCCCCTGAATCCTGTGTCATTACCAAACTCCTATTAAAAGACTTTTGCTTTTCTGGGCCCCAAATTAGAAGAGTCCAGGAGATGGTCCATTGTCTAGGTGTCTGAAGCTCACTAAACAAAGATGTGGCTTTTTCCCTTATTTTCCCAATAATCTGACAATCCTTCAGTCTCACTTACAAGTGAAGCTTTAAAAAAAATTTTTTTTTCTATGTAACTGTCACTTAAACCCAAATGATTCAACAGAATTCTCCAGCCACACAGACCATCTCCCAAACCAGCACCACTGTTTCTGTAAAGTCCTCTTCCCAGAGTCCTGAAGCCCAGTTGCAATGGGAACTGACTAGTCTCTGCACCTAATATTCAGCTGTCACCTTTCTTTTTTTTTTTTTTTGAGTTGGAATCTTACTCTGTTGCCCAGGCTGGAGTGCAGTGGCACAATCATGGCTCACTGCAGCCTCAAACTTCTAGGCTCAAGCCATCCTTCGACTTCAGCCTCTTGAGTAGCTGGGACTACAGGTGGGTGCCACCACACCTAATGTTTTCATTTTTGTAGAGATGCAGTCTCACTATGTTGCCCAGGTTGGTCTTTGAACTACTGGTCTCAAGCAATCCTCTCACCTTGGCCTCCCAAAGTGCTAGGAGTACAGGTGGGAGCAACTGTGCCTGGTCCACAGCTGCCATGTTTCACCATCACCTTTGCATCTGCAATCCATGTGGTTATCTTTCCCACGGTTTACTTCTTTGTTTTGGTAAGGAACATATTTCAATAGCTTCTTGACAAAGGGTACAGGGGAAGTAAATATTTTTTGAGACTGCATGTCTGAAGAGCTCTTCATTCCACCCTCACACTTCGTTGACAGTTTGAGTATGGACCTGCAGGTTGAAAATTTTCATCAGAATTTCAAAGTCAGCACTCCTCTGGTTCACAGTGGAGAAGTCTGAAGCCATTCTGGTTCCTGGACCGGGGTGCAGGACCCTTTCTTCTCTCTAGAAGCTTTCATGATCTCTGACTCTCTCAAGTTTAGATGCTTCATCACGACACATCCAACAGCTCTGTTCATCAGTTGTATTGGGCCTGTGGTGGGTAGACTCTCTTGACTTGGAGATTCATGTCCATTTGGTCCAGAGACTCTACCTATGTTAATAGTCCCCAGAGAATTTTCTCCCCTCTTCCTTCATTCTTTCTAGAAACACCATTTTCAGATGAGGCTCAAATTGACCATCACATTTTTTCTCCTATTTTCATCTCTTTGCCTTTTTGTTCTACTTTCTGATAGTTTCTATTTTTATATCTCAAAGCTACTACTGGCTTTCAAAATTTTCTATAATATTTTGCATTTCTGAGAATATTTTTTATGACTGTTCTTTTAAAAAAACAACAACACTGTTATTGTTAAATGGATGCCATATCTTCTCTCTGAGGATCTTCTCTCTGAGGATATTTATTTTCTAACATGTTCTCCTACTCATGGCACTGTTTGTTTCCTTCAGTCTGTTTTGTCTTTTTTTTTTTTTTGTGAGACACAGTCTTGCTCTGTTGCTCAGGCTGGAGTGCAGTGGTATGACTATAGTTCATGGTAAACTCAAACTCCTGGGCTCAAGAGATCCTCCAGCCTCTGTGTCTCAGGTATCTAGGCCTACAGGTTACCACCACCATGCCCAATTTTTTTTTTCTGTAAAGATGGGTCTCACTATATTGCCCAGGCTGATCTCCAACTCCTGATCTCAAGTGATCTCTAGCCTTGGTCTCTCAAAGTACTGGGATTACAGTTGTGAGCCACTGTGCCTAGCCCTATTTAGGTCTTTTTTTGTTTCTTGAATTGGTATCCCACTCTGTCACCCAGGCTGCAGTGCAGTGGTATGACCATGGCTCACTGCAACCTTGATATCCCTAGCTCAGGCGATCTTCCTGCCACAGCATCCTGAGTAGCTGGGACTACATGCACGCACCACCATGCCCTGTTAACTTAAAAATATACATGGCCAGGCGTGGTGGCTCAGCCTATAATCCCAGCACTTTGGGAGGCTGAGTTGAGTGGACTGCCTGAGCCCGTGGATTCAAGAACAGCCTGGGCAACTTGGCAAGACTTCATCACTACAACAAATCAAAAAATTAGCTGGGCATGGTAGCGTGCACCTGTATTTCCAGCTACCTGGAAGGCTGATAGCCTGAGACCAGTGGGTCGAAGTTGGGGCGGCCGTGAGCCACCCATACACACACACACACACACACACACACAAATAGATACACACAAATGTGTGTGTATGTGAATTCTGTCGAGACAAGGTCTCACTATGTATGCTGGTCTCAAACTCCTGGGCTTAAGCAATCCTCCCACCTTGGCCTCCCAAGGAGCGGGGATTACAGATGTGAGCCACCCTTTGGTCTTCTTCTTCTTCTTCATCTTTTTTATGTGAAAGCTTTAAAAAAAGGTCCATGATCTCTGAAGTCTTTCATACTGAAGAGGAAGACACTGAAAGCTAACTAGAAGCTCTGTGTGTGGGGGGGGGGGCAATCTTGTCACCAAGTGAGTGCACACCACTGTAGGAAGACAAGATGGCAGGCAGGCTCTGTGAGTGGGAGAATTTCACACAGTATCATCTAACGGTCATTTCTCTAAAGCCATTCGATTTTTTAAAGAAAAAAAAAAAGAGTCACCAGTCTCCTTCCTGAGAACATGCTGGCCGTGGGTGTTCAGGAAGCAGACTGGGAGGTTACCCACTGATACCGCACTCCTTCTTTTGCCAAGTTAGCCATGCTCTGCCACTCAACTTCCATCTTCTACAGTTCTGTGGAACTGTAGAATATGGAGGCTCTTTCCACTTCTCTCTCCTTCTATTCACTGTAGTGGTTTTATCTTTCTACCTTTTAAAACATATCTTTAAACATTTTTAATCAGGAAAAAGAAAGCAGGTAAACATGTATGATTGATTTGCCAAGTGAAGCCACAGGTCTATAAAGTAATTTTGAAAGAAGGAATAGGAAGCACATTGCAATTGCCCTGGCAACTTATTGCTTCTTCTAACCCCTTTCCAGAGGCATATTTGAGAACTCATTTCAGAAGAGGATTTACAGATTGGCTTCTCCACAAAAGAATTATTCATTTATAAGAAGTTAGCCTGGACTCAATCGTCTACACGTGATGAGCCAGTTTTCCCAGCACAGTTTACTGACAAGGTTCTCCTCTCCCCAGTGGTGGTTGTTGGAGGCTTTGTCAAAGACGAGTTGATTGAGAAATTGAGGTCTTGTTTCTGGAATCTCTATCCTGTTCCATTTGTCTGTATGCCTGTTCTTGTGCCAATACCAGGCTGTTTTGATTATTGTAGACTTACAGTAAAGTTTGAAGTCTGGAAGTGTGATACCTCCTGTTTTGTTTCTTCTGCTAAGGACTGTTTTGTCTATCTGTGGTCATTTATGTTTCCATATGAATTTCTGTATTGTCATTTCCAGTTCTGAGAGGATCCCTTCCTATCACCAAACACAAAAATCAACTCTAAATGGATCAAATACCTAAACGTAAAACCTCAAACTATGAGAACCTTAGAAAACCAGGAGAAATCCTTATAGAAATTGGAACTGGCAGCCAATTCCTGATCAAAACCTAGTATGAACCTCTAGTGTTCATGCCACTAGAGATAAGATAGGTAAGTGGGATCTCATTAAACTGAAAAGCTTCTGCAACGCAAAAGAAACCATCAAGAGAGTGGGGAGACAGCTCACACAGAACAGGAAAAAAATATCTGCCCATGTGTATCTGACAGAAGCCTGGCATTCAGGATCTACAAGGAACTCAAACATGCCAAAAGGAAAAAAACCAGACAGCCCCATTAAAAAGTGGGCAGAAGACATGAATAGACACTTCTCAGTAGAAGAGATATGAGCAGCCAACAGACACATGAAAAAGTGCTCAGCCTCACTAATTATCAGAGAAGTGCAAATCAAAACCACATTGAGATACCACCTAAACCTAGTAAGTATGGCCATCATTAATAAAACAACAGATGCTGGTGAGGATGCAGAGAAAAAGGAATGCTTCTACACGGCTGGTGGGAATGCAAACTAGTGTAGCCTCTTTGGAAAACAGTGTGGCAATTTCTGAAAGAACTAGAAATTGACCTTCCATATGACCCAGCAATCTCCCTATTGGGAATATACCCAGAGGAACTCAAATCATTCTACCAAAAAGATATCTGCACATGCATGTTTATTGCAGCACTATTCACAATAGCAAAAACATGGAACCAACTGTGCTGTCCACCAAAACTGGACTGGATTAAAAAAATGTGGTACATATACACAAGGGAATATTATGCATCCACAAAGAAGGACAAACATATGGACTTTGCAACAACTTAGATGGATTTAGAGTCTATCATACTCAGCGATCTATCACAGAAACAAAGTAGAGTGCCATAGGTTCTCACTCATAAGTGGACCCTAAACAATTATCAAATTAAGAAAGGGATTGGCAGTAGTGGGAAACTGCCAGGGGAGACTCCACATCTTCAACAAAAAAAAAAAAATTTTTTTAAAGGAAGTTAGCCTGGACTTATGGATAAATGAGAAATTAACAACAAAAGTTTAAAAGAGCATTTCAAAAGCCAAGAAATCATACAAAGCAACTTTAGAATTGCTTATTAAACAGTCCTTCGATGTGAGGGAAGGTCGGCATTTTTCCACGAGATCAGTTTCAAGAGCACTTTTACCCTTCTCAGATCTGCTGAAAGTGGTGACGTGTCCATGGTCAAGCAGGGCTCGATCCTGTTTCGGAGCACTGCAACAGGCTGCAACATTCCCAACTTCAGCTTCTGCAACTAAGTTAGCACATGCGTTAGACAACAAGTGTCTGCCCTGTGGAATCAGCACAGACTATCACCAGCTTTATGGAAACGAGGAAAATGTAATTCCAATGTAAAAACCTGGGAAAATACACTAATAAAAAAAACACCCAAACTACTAAAATGAAAGACCATTACCCAAATTACAAAAGAGCAATTTCTCTGAAGCAATAATCTACTAGATAATTTGTAAAAGGAAGTCTTCATAAAGTCCTCCATCTAAGGAGTTTCTCTTCTAATCTCAAGTCTGGAGAGAGGAAGGAGAAGGATTTAAAGAGTTAACAGGTTTTTTGTTTTCTCTCTCTCTCTCTTTAAATTTTTTAAGGGATAATAATACCTGCTGCAGATCAGAGATTCCATCCCCTCTCAAAGGATCAGGATTTAAAAATTGCAATAATCTGTAAAATAGTTAAAAGAACAATTTGAAGGAAAAAGTGTTTATTTCCCCAACTGAGCCATTACTTTAATTGTTCCTTGGTAGAGAAAAGCGGACTACATATCACAAGGCACAGCTATCCAATGGCTGCCATTCCGTTCTGCTTGATTTATGAAGATGCAAGGTCTTCCCAGCCCTAGGCCCAGGCTTGGACCTGCACTGCAACGATCCTGCCACCCAGGGGCTGTAAGAAAGTAGAGGGGCCCAGACAAGCTCAGGAGTGACTACTCTACCGCATAATTTTTATTTTACAGATGAGAAGATGAGATGAGACAGGATTTGTTTACTACCACCTCTGCTAACTGAGAGAAAGATAAATTTGAAAGTGTTCTCCTCCAGAGCCAGCCCCAACCTCACTACGGATAAGGACAGTGACAGCAGCAAAGAACGCACAAAGCATAGAGGTGGTGTGTACTTCAGGATAAAGAGGGTGAATTAAACGCACACAACAACTGTACTCTTTCCCGAAACCCCATTCCTAGTAATGGACTTTCAAATGCAAAAGCTACAAAATTTAAATGGCATCAACTGATGAATGAGTAAATAAAATGTGCTAGATCCATGCAGTGGAATATTATGCAGCCATAAAAAGAATGTAGCACTCATTTATGCTACAAAAGAAATGAATTTTGTAAACTTGCTAAGTGAAAGCAACCAGATACAAAGGCCCACATATTTTATTATTTTATTCATATATAATATCCAGAATAGGCAAATGCAGAGAGACAGAAAAATTACTTGTTGCCAAAGGATGGGAAGGGGGGAAAGGGAGAGTGATTGCTAATGAAGATGCATTTTTGGAGAGAAATGAAAATGTTCTGAAATTAGATAGTGGTGATGGCTGCAAACTCTGTGAATGTACTAAAAACCACTGAATTATACACTTTACAATTTTATGGGATATGAATTATACCTCAATACAGCTATTTTTAAAGTCACAATGAAGAAGAGAACCATAAAGGAGACAATGTTTCCAAAGAAAACTTCAGAAGCTAGAAAACAGAGGGACAAAGTTGTAGTGGACTTGGCAAAGCAATCTTCAGAAAGCTTAGAAATTAAGACCAGGCTCTTCTGGCTCTGGCAGGGGGTTAAAAGGGGGGGGGGGGAGATTTCTGGATCACCTTACACTTCTCAAGACCAGACAACTACCCACCCCCATTTTGGGAAGACCAGGGGTTGATTTCTGAAGAGGATACAACAGAACTCTCAGCATAACCCACGGTCCCGGGTTTTCAGGGGCATACTATAAAGGGTAACTGGTAACCACATGTAACTGCTGAGCCTTGAATTTCTGTTGTTTCAAAGGGCTCCAGGAAGAAACCCAGCTATAGCAAAACAAAACCTGGTTGGAACTAGAGATGTTTTAGATAGAGATGAACTTTGGTGATGAAGTGCCATACTAAAAGCCCCGCCTAGGCAGGAGCTTATGAGCCAATTTCTGTATCTGCAATGTGTAAAGCAGCATAACCACCACTGCACACCCATGCTGCCTTTAGCCCATCTTTACATGCAGTGACTCAGTAACCAGCACAAGAAAAGCCCTGCTTTCAGCTTTGTTTTGGGGACACTGCTTCGGGAACTAACCCCAATGGTCTCCTTATTTGTTGCAGGTGACAAAATCTCCTTGATAAATATCCTCCTGGGTTGTGGTCATTGGGTTAACACCCACCAAGTAGCTGAGCTGACCCACTGTGTGGGTGGCATCAGGACGAGGGCACTAGAGGCACAGTTGAGAATGGAGGTACTGACTGAAAAGAGCACAATTAAGCACTCATGAAACAAAGAGGCCCAGCCTCTGTCTGCCACTCAGCACACAGGACACTGAGAGGTCTTCACTCCGGGAGCAAGAGGCAGGAGGTATCTTTCCTTGGGGAACCCGACCCACCCGAGAGGAGACTAAAGACTGATTTTACAGGCCCCTCCCACAACAGCAGCTCACTCCTCAGTGAGACTCAGTGTGTACTCAGACACCCTGGTTAGGACGTTAGGCCCCTACCTGGAAATAAAAACAGATAATCAAGGACAAGCCTCTAACCTTAGAGAGACAAAAAATAAAAAGACGGTAACGCAACTTGGAAGAAACAGAAACAATGTAGGGAGAAGAAAAATTCCACCCATAATTACTATCCTTAGAGAAATGAGAGAAGCATCACATACATGAAACAAAGACAGTACACTAGAAAAAAAAAGAAAAGGAAAATTCTTGCAAATTAAAAATGTGACAACACAAAGGAAACCTGATCCTAAACCAGAGGAAGTGAGGACCAGTTGGAGGACCAGACAGCACCTGCACATACATTCCTTATGTACCTAATCCTGATTTGTAACCCACATTTTTACAACAAAATAAAGTTTTAAAAAAGTACCTGCATTCAAACTCTGATGCTGAAACAATATTATAAAGAATACATAGCCGGGCTCGGTGACTCAGCCTGTAATCCCGCGCCTTTGGGAGGCTGAGGTGAGTGGACTGCCTGAGCCCGTGGGTTCAAGACCCGCCTGGGCAGCGAGACCTCATCTCTACAATAAATCAAAAAATCAGCCGGGCGTGGTAGTGCACGCCTATAATTCCGGCTACTGGGAAGGCTGAGATGGAAGGATCGCTGGAGCCCAGCAGGTCGAGGCTGTGGTGGTCGGGAGCGGCCACTGCACTCCAGTCTGGGCGACAGAGTGAGACTCCAATTCAAAAAAAATAAATAAGTAAAAAATAAAATAAGAATACATATAATTCAGAGAAATGTTCATCTTAAATAAATGGCAAGTACAAAGTAGGCAAATGTTACAATGTTTAATGGCAGACAGCTAAAGAATAAGGAATGCATGTCATGGTAGGTATGGAGGATCCAGGGAAGGCAAAGAAAGCACCAAGGTTACACTGAATCTCAGAAATGACAAGCAAGTGGTAAGCAGGCCACACTCCTCTCCTCACCCACGACATCCTAATCAGTCATCAAAGTACACGCCCAGCATGTCTGGCTGCAGTGTTAAAGTCCTCTTCACGACTGGGCGTGGTGGCTCAAGCCTGTAATCCCGGAACTCAGGGAGGCCGAGGTGAGAGGATTGCCTGAGCCCATGGGTTCAAGACCCGCCTGGGCAACTTGACGAGACCTCATCTCTACAATAAATCAAAAATTAGCCGGGCGTGGTAGTGCACGCCTGTAGTTCCAGCTACTCGGAAGGCTGAGGCGGAAGGATCGCCGGAGCCCAGCAGGTCGAGGCTGCGGTGGCCGGGAGCGTGCCACTGCACTCCAGTCTGGGCGAAGGAGTGAGACTCCAATTCAAAAAAACAAAGTCCTCTTCAAAATAATGATGCAGGGAGTTGCTACCAACCAACCAATGTTGAGACTCATCTGCCATTCCCAGCATGCATCTGAGAGCCAGGTTAGAAGTGTTATCTCAGCCCTTATCTAAGCCGCCTGATCATCTCCAGAAGTGCTAAGTGAAAAAGAGCGGCTTCCCTTGGATTCCCAAACATCACTTTAAAAACTCTGTTCTGTGGGCCCTTGGGCTCTGGCTGCAGACCCCGATACTCACTCTACCACCTAAGAACCCAGGAATCCAGAGGAGGCAGGAATGCGCAACCCAGGGGAAGAAGACTCCTAATCAGGGTGACCTCTTCCTGAAGTTACTGCAATTTGGGGATTTCCAAATTATTTATGTGAAGGAACAGGTCTGAATAAAAAGAAACAGAACTGCTTGCTGGGGATTATGGGCTTGAGCAATGCCATCAGTGTGAGAAACAGACAGGAAAAGAAAACCACAGGTTTCAAACAGAGGAGGGCAAGCGGATACCTGGACTTTAAGGTGATCCTTAAAGGTAAGGCAGGATTTGATTTTCACATTGTTACTATTATTATCATTTAAGTCAGAGTCTCACTCTGTTGACCAGGCTGGAATGCAATGGCACAATCACAGCCTCAACCGCCTGGGCTCAGGTGATCCTCCTGCCTAGTCTCCCAAGTAGCTGGGACTACAGGCACACTGCTACCATACTCAGTTAATTTTTTGTAGAGATGAGGTCTCACTTTGTTGCCTAGGCTAGTCTCTAACTCTTGGGCTCAAGTAATCCTTCTGCCTTGGCCTCCCAAAATGCTAGGATTACAGGCATGAGCCACTATGCCTGGCACCCTTCCCTAGCATTAATATAACTATTATCATCACACATTAAGTTATGGGAATATGATACTTGCAAATCCCTGACTTATCATCCTTGAGGAAACATGGTTCCCTAGACTTTGGACACAGCACAGTCAATCCTTTGATCTGGTCGGGGAAGACTGCATGATCACTAGGTCATCCTCGTGTTTCTAAAAAACCCAATGTCGCATTTTTTCTCTGCTATTAAATCTTGAACTACTTCAAGGTTCCCTGGAACCTGCCACAGACTGACAGAATAACGGATGTAATTTAATCAATAGGTTCTAAGTAAAAGGTAGGGACAGAACAGGAAATGAGACAGAACTAATACAAAAATAAAAGAGAATCGACACTGCAGGGTTAATTTACCAGGCCATACTCAAAAATAAGAAAAGAAAGACATGAGTGGCATGGATAATGTAAGGCCTTTGTTCCACTGTAACAACGGAGCCTTCAGGTATCAGGATGGAGGGTCTCCTTGGGAGGATGTCAATAGGTGCCCAACAGCCATCCCCAGCTCCGCAGGCTCCATGGCAGCCTTCAATGCTGTGAGGCGCTCCTGTCGGATAAGAGGCCCTTGCAGGCCATCCCTGTAGCCTCTGGGAAGCCGGGCAGTCCACAGAGCCACACAATCGATGCCCTCCCTCCAACCCCCAGCCCAAGTGGTAGATACCGCCGAAGCTGTCCACCTCTGAACTGTCCTAAACTCTGTCACCCTGGTAGTTTCACAGCAACCATAGTTATTTGGAATATAAAATGGTTTAATCTGGCATGGTAAAAAGTATCATAAAAACTGGCATGAAAATGTTTTGTAGAGTAAACAAGTATAAAATGAAGTTAATACTCTGTGAATAGTTTCTCTAACATGTAATGGACTTACTTAACATCAGAAAACTTGGAAGACGGCAAACACTATCCCACAGAAAACCAACAGCCCAAAAGATCAACTATATCTAAGTTACTTTGTAAAACTGTTCATGTTACCAAGAGAATTAGGAAAAGGAGGTAAAGACTACTAACCCTGGAAGAAAGCTTTAAACAGAAAAGTCTACCCCAGTGAATAGAAAAGACAAAACTACCCTCAAAGCTGAAAGGACTTATTGAACATATTTTTAATGTGAATGCAGATTTAAAATTAATAAAAAATATGTAAATTCCTCTTGCTTATAATTTTATTACAACTATTTCAATAAGTAGTTCAGGCCAAGAAAAAAAAATGTTTACTTCAAACAGTCATTCTTCTCATCATATTCTTTCTTCTCAGCCAGTCTAAGTGGTTTCTCATTTGTCTTCTGTCTTAAAGCACTAGAAATCAAAAAACATTTATTAAAATTTGTGAAATTATTTACCCCAATTTTTAAAATATCTTTATTTACCAGGAGAAAGCTTAAGAAAAACACTGAGAAATTAGTTTACTTATATAAGTAAATTTCTATAAGAGCTGAAGTTTCTTAGCTCTTTAAGTATAAACATCACTTTTGGCACATCTGGTGGTAGCCAAGATGGAACAGGCCCACCACAGTTTCTCTCCTACAGATTACAATGAGAAATTCTGGATAAGGTACAAAACAACAGGGAATAGCAACAGAAGAGAAGTAAAACTTGGGAAAAAAAAACAGAATCACAGAGGGTTTCTTGGGTTTTTTCTCATCTCTATCTCTTGTTGTTAACCTGAGTGTGAACTGTGTCAGATGTAGACATCAAAAACTCTGGAGAGATCTCTTTCAAGAACCAGGAAGAGAACCAGGAAGAGACACCCATTAAGCTAGAGAGGAAGAGGAATCACCATTGCTTTTCTTCTTTTTCTCTTCTGTTCCTGCCCTGAAGCCAGCTCTGATTTTGAAGCTGCATGTGGCAAAGTCAACAGCAGTGTAGTCATCAAAAACCCTGAGAGAAAACCTGTCCCTGCAGCCAGAGGAGCTGAGAAACGGGACCCTGTGGTGCAAAGACTGTGTGAAGAAAATCTCCATCTTTTTCCTACCTTATTTCTATTGCTATTTTGTTCCCAAATTGGGCCAGTCCCATGTTACTTCTCAGAAGTTACTCCAAGAGTAACTTTCTATCTAGCCATAGAAACAGAGAAAACAAGCCCTAGAAACCTATAAGTGTAAGGGAAATCCTGAAAATAAAGAGAGATGTTTTTATGGCCCAGTACAAGCTCTAGGCTCACCCCAATTTGAGCATATGAAGAACGTTGCAACCATCACTCACAAATGGTGGAACACAATTTGAAGTATGAACCTAAAGGAGTTGTTGACCTCCTGCTAAAACAAATAACAACAAAAATCAACATTCTCTAGAGAATTTTAACAAAAACAGAATCTCACAATATAATATTCAGAATATCCAGAATACAATTTGATGATACTCAATATACAAAGAGCCAAGACAACCAGATCAAAGTCAAAGGAAAAGACAATCAGTAGATGCCAACCCTAAGGTGCCGCACAAGTAGGAATCATCAAACACTTCAATGCAGCTGTTACAAACATGTTCCATAAGAAAAAAAAGCAAGCAGTCTGGAATGGAAACACAGAAGTTCACAGAAAATGTAAACTATAAGAAAACGAAAATTTTAGAAATTAAAAATGTAATATACCAAATAAAAAATTCACTGGATGGGCCTAATAGTATAATGGAGATAACAGAAGAGTCAGTTAACTTACAAATAGATCAGTGGAATTATTATTAATCTGAAGAATCACAAGGGAAAAAAGTTGAAAAAATGAATAGTCTCAGATCTCTGCAACAAGATAAAAATGTCTGACATTTGTTTCACCAGAGTCTCAAAATGAGAAGAGAAAAATATTGATGCAGAAAAACATTTGCAGAAATTATGGTTGAATATGTCCCAAATCTGAGAAAAGATAGAAAGCTACAAACAAAGAACCTTAATGAATCTGAAGCATAAAAAATATGATAGAAACTGTAGTGAGAGTGAGATAGGATTAAGAAGTCTGATAAAAAGCAGCTAGAGTGACTTTCTCCCATGAAGTGAACCAAAATAGAGAAAGGGATAAGAAAAATATTTCACGCAAATAGAAACCAAAAATGAGCAGGAGTAGTCATTCTCATACTAGACAAAAGACTTTAAATTAATAACAGTGGCCAGAAACAGTGGCTCACACCATAATCCTAGCACTTTGGGAGACGGAAGTGAAAGGATTGCCTGAACCCAGGGGTTCGAGACCAGCCTGGGCAATTTGGTGAGACCTCATCTCTACAATAAATAAAAAAAATTAGCCATGGTGGTGTGTAACTATAGTTCCGGTTAGTTGGTAGGCTGACGTGGAAGGATCACTTGAGCCTGGCAGGTCAGGGTTGTGGTGGCCGTGAGCATGCCACTGCACTCCAGTCTGGGAGATAGAGTGAGATTCCGACTCAAAAAAGTAAAAATATAAATTAACAACAGTGAAAAAAGACAAAGATGGTTATTATATAATGATAAAGTGATCAATATCCAACAAGAAGATACAATTTTAAACATATATGTGCCAATAACAGAGCTCTAAGTTTTATAAAACACATTCTACTAGACCTAAGAAAAGGGATAGAGAGCAATACAATAATAGTAGGAGATTTTAACACACCACTGACAGCAACAGACAGATCATGGAGGCAAAAAGTCAACAAAGAAACAAAGGAGTTGTCGGACCCTAGAGCGGATGGATCTAAAAGACATCTATAGAACATTATACCCCAAAACTACAGAATATACATATTTCTCATCAGCACATTTGGAACATTCTCCAAGATAGAACATATGATAGGCCACAAATCAAGTCTCGATAAATTCAAAACTTGAAATCATATCAAGCACTTTCTCAGACCACAGTGGAATAAGACTAGAATTAACTCCAAGAAGAATTCTCAAAACCAAATACATGGAAATTAAACAATCTGCTTCTGAATGATTTTGGGGTCAACAATGAAGTCTAAGACAGAAATTTAAAAATTTATGGAAATGAATAACCACAATGACACAAATTATCAAAACATCTGGGACACAGCCAAAGCTGTGCTCAGAGGAAAATTTCTAGCGCTTAAGGACTACATTCAAAAGACTAAAAGATCACATTTGACAACCTAATGCCACACCTACAAGAAGTAGAAAAATACTAACAAACCAAATCCAAAGCTAGCAACAGAAAATAATGGCAAAGATCAGAGTAGAACTAAACAAAACTGAAACAAACACAAAAACCCAAGAATCAATGAAACAAAAGGTGGTTCTTTGAAGAGAGAAACAAAATTGACAGATCACTAGCTAGACTAAGAAAACAAAGATTCAAATTAGCTCAATCAGAAATGAAAATGGAGACATTACAAGTGACAACATGGAAATACAAAAGATCATCTGAGATTATTATGAACACCTCTATTCAAACAAACTAGACAATCCAGAGGAAATGGATAAGTTCTTGGAAACAGGAATTCCCAACCTTGAATCAGGAAGAAATATAAATTCTGAACAGATCAATAACAAGTAGTGAGATCGAATCAGTAATTAAAAGTTTCCCAACAAAACAAGGTCCAGGACCTGACAGACTCACAGCCTAATTCTACCCAGATGTTCACAGAAGAACTGGTAAAAATTTTACTGATGTTATTCCATACAATTGAAAAGGAGAGAATTCTTCCCTAACTCATTTTCTGAAGCCAGTATCACTCCAATACCATAGCCAGGAAAGGACCTAACAAAAAAAGAAAACTATAGGTCAGTATCCCTAATGAACATAGATTCAAAAATCCTCAACAAAATACTAGCAAACTGAATGCAAGAAGGCAATCTTCTATCCCAGGGATGCGAGGATGGTTCTACATATGACAGTCAATAAACATAATCCAACACATAAACAGAATTAAAAACACAAATTATATAATTGTTTCAATAGATGCAGAAAAAGCATTTGATAAAACCTAACACCCCTTCATGATAAAAAAAAAAACCCTCAGCAAAATAGACATAGAAGGAATATTCCTCAAAATAATAAAAGCCATATAAACAAATCCACAGCCAATCTCATTCTGAATGAAGAAAAGTTGAATGCATTTCCCCTCTGGAACAAGGCAAGGATGCTCCCCTACACCATTCCTATTCAACATAGCAATGAAAGTCATAGTCAGAGCAATCAGGCAAGAGTATCAAAACTCGAAAAGAAGATACCACCTAACTCCGGTCAGGATGGCCATCATCAATAACTCAAAAAACAACAGATGCTGGAGAGGATGCGGATAAAAGGGAACACTTCTACACTGTTGGTGGGAGTGTAAACTAATACAACCTCTGTGGAAAGCAGTGTGGTGATTCCTACAAGATCTAAAAATCAATATTCCATGGGACCCAGCAATCCCTCTTCTGGTAATATACCCGGAGGAACTAAAATCATTCTATAAAAAAGATACCTGCACACGCATGTTTATTGCAGCATTATTCACAATAGTGAAAACATGGAACCAACTGTGCTGCCCATCGAAAGTGGACTGGATAAAAAAAAGTGGTACATATACATGATGGAATATTACACAGCTATAAAGAAGGACACAATTATGGACTTGGCAGCAACTTGGATGGATTTAGAATCGATCATCCTCAGTGATCTATCACAGAAACAAAGAACTGAGTACCATATGTTTTCACTCATAAGTGGACCCCGAATATTTATTATAATAATTTATTATAATATTAATATAATAAATTACCATAAAAAAGGATTGGCAGTAACAGGAAACTGCCAGGTGAGGTGGGGACCAAAGGGAGGTCCAAATTTTACCTGTATGATGACCACTTATCCATCTAATCCTGAATTGTATCCTACATCTTTAAAATTAAAAAAAAAACAACAGTCTGGGCTTGGTGGCTCAGCCTGTAATCCCAGCACTTTGGGAGGCTGAAGTGAGTGGATTACCTGAGCCCACGGGTTCGAAACCCACCCAGGCAACTTGGCGAGAGCTCGTCTCTTCAATAAATCAAAATTAGACAGGTGTGGTAGTGCATGCCTATAGTTCCAGCTACTTGGAAGGCTGAGGCGGAAGATCGCCGGAGCCCAGCAGGTCGAGGCTGCGGTAGCCGGGAGCATACCACTGCACTCCAGTTTGGGCAACAGAGTGAGACTCCAACTCAAAAACAAAACAAAACAAAACAAAAAAACAGAAAAGAAGAAACCAAACTATCTCTGTATGTCAACAACATGATCTTATGCCTAGAGAATCCTAAAGACTCCTGGACTTGATAAATTAATTCAGAAAAGTCTCAGGATACAAAATCAATACATGAATCAAAAGTACTGCCATACATCAATAGCGACCAAGTCGAATCAAATCAAGAACTCAATTCTATTAACAATAGCAGCCAAAAATCTAAAATACCTAGGAACATATCTAACCAAGGGGGTGAAAGATCTCTACAAGAAGACCTACAAAACTCTGATGAAAGAAACTAAAGGACACAAACAAATGAAAAAGCACTCCATGCTCAGGGACTGAAAGACTCAGCACTGTCTAAATGACCATATTACCCAAAGAAATCTACAGATTCCACGCAATCCCTGTGAAACCGCCAACATCCTTTTTCACAGAATTAGAAGAAAAATCTTGAAATTCATATGGAACCAAAAAAGAGCCAGGATAGCCAAAGCAATTGTATGCAAAAAGAACAAAGCCGGTAGCATCACATTATCTGACTTCAAATTATACTACAAGGCCATAGGAACCAAAACAGCATGGTACTGGTACAAGAGCAGACAGATGGACCAATGTAACGGAATAGAGAATCCAGAAATAAACCCAAACACCTAAAATCAACTAATTTTTTTTTTTTTTTGAGTTGGAGTCTCACTCTGTCACCCAGGCTGGAGTGCAGTGGCACACTCCCGGCCACAGCAGTCTTGACCTGCTGGACTCTGGCGATCCTTCCACCTCAGCCTTCCAAGTAGCTGGAGCTACAGGCACGCGTTACCACACCCGGCTAACTTTTTATTTATTGTAGAATTGAGGTCTCACCAAGTTGCTCGGGTGGGTCTTGAACCCGCGGGCTCACGCAATGCACTCGCCTCGGCCTCCCAAAGTCCTGGGATTACAGGTTGAGCCACTGAGCCTGGCCAAAGCAACTAATCTTTGACAAAGAAAATAAAAACATAACTGAGAAAAGAATACCCTATTCAACAAATAGTGGGAAAGCTGGATAGCTACATGCAGAAAAATGCAACTTGATCCCTATCTCTCACCATATACAAAAATTAACTCAAGATGAATTAAGACGTGTAAGTCAGAACTGAAATCATAAAAGTCCTAGAAGAAAATCTAGGAAAAATTCTTCTGGACATTGGCCTGTGCAAAGAATTTATGACTAAGACCACAAAAGTGAATGCAACAAAAATAAAAATAAGTAAGTGGAACTTAATTAAACTAAAAAACTTCCGCACAGCAAAAGAAACACTCAACAGAGTAAACAGGCAATCTACAGACAAAGAGAAGATATTTGCAAACTATGTATTTGCCAATGGGCTCATATCCAAATGTACAAAGAACTCAAATCAGCAAGAAAAAAAGCAAATGGCACCATTAAAAAGGGGGCAAATGACATGAACAGACATCTCTCAAAAGATATACAAATATAGCCAGGCTCAGTGGCTCAGCCTGTAATCCCGCACCTTTGGGAGGCTGAGGTGAGTGAATTGCCTGAGCCCGCGGGTTCGAGACCCGCCTGGGCAGCGAGACCTCATCTCTACAATAAATCAAAATATCAGCCGGGCGTGGTAGTGCATGCCTGTAATTCCGGCTACTTGGAAGGCTGAGGCGGAAGGATCACCGGAGCCCAGCAGGTCGAGGCTGCAGTGGCCGGGAGTGGACACTGCACTCCAGTCTGGGCGACAGAGTGAGACTCCAATTCAAAAAAAAAAAAGCAGAGAAAAAGACAGAGGAACAAATAAAAAGATGATAGTAGATAATGCATTGAGAACAATGCAAGCAAGAAGACAGGGGAGCGACATCTTTAAAATAAAGAGAAAAGTTATGTTGACTGGGCATGGTGGCTCACACCTGTAATCCCAGTATTTGGAAGACTGAGGCAGGAGAATTGCTTGAATCTGCAAGTTCAAGATCAGCCTGGGCAACATAGTGAGATCTCATTTCTATTTAAAAAAAAATGTTTTTTAAAGAGGAAAGTACTGCCAGTCTAGAACTCTATACCGAGTCAAGATATTTGTTTTCAAAACTCAAACTAAAATAAATAATTTTCAAATAAATAATAACTGAAAGCTGAAAGAGTTCATCAGGATGAGGACTTAGCTCTGACTTCACTGCCAAATTTCTTTCTCTCTTTCTTTCTTCCTTTTCTTTTCTTTTTTTTTTTGGTTGGAATTCCACTCTGTTGCCCAGGCTGAAGTGCAGTGGCACAATCACAGCCACTGCAGTCTTGACCAGTCGGACTCAGGCAATCCTTCTGCCTCAGCCTTCTAAGTAGCTGGGGCTACAGGTGGGAGCCACCAGGCCCAGCTTATTTGTTTGATTTATTGCAGAGATGAGTTCTTACCATGTTACCCAGGCTGGTCTTGAACTCCTGGGCTCAAGCAATCTTTCCAGCTCGGCCTCCCAAAGTGCTAGGATTACAGTGGATGGGTTTTTATTCGCCCTATATAACTTTGATTGCTTTCCAGCCCGACAGTGGCATAACATTACATAACAGATAAAGAAGAAAATCAAAATATTTTGTGACCCTGCGAAGCCAACTCTCGGGGAAATCTGCATCTGTCATGAATCCCCTTTTCCAGGGGTCTACAGAGGGCTAGATGTTTGCTCTCTCTCTCTCTCTCAGGGTTGCCACCTATGAGCCTTCATCTACGTATCAAGAAGCTTGACTTCCTCCGTGCCCTTATCTCAAGGCCCCCCATCTCAAGAGGGTATTTCCTCTACTAACATCAACATTACTTAAGAAAAAGCTTACCACCAACTGCCAATCAGGAAATCTTTGAATCCATCTGTGACCTGCAAGCCCCCACTTGGAGATGTCCTGTCTTACTGAGCCGAATCAATGTAAATCTCACATGTACTGATTTACAGGTTTTTTGGCAACTTCTGTCTTCCTCAGATATATATAACCGAGCTGCAATTCAACTACCTCAGGCACACGTTCTCAGGACCTCTTGGAACAGTGTGATGGGCCTAGGCCGCTCACATTTGGCTCAGAATAAACCTTTTTAAATATTACAAAGTTTGACATTTTTCATAAACAAGCGTCAGACCCACAATACAAGAAATATTAAAGAAAGTCCTTCAGATAGAAGGAAAATTATATCAAATGGAAATATGGATCCATACAAAAAGTGAAGAATACCAATGTAACTTCATATGTAAATATATAAGATCTTTTTCTTACTAGTGAAATCTCTCTGAGAGATAACTGGCTGTTTAAATAAGAATGATAACCGATTCTAGAACTTACAATATATGCAAAATTAAATGAATGAAAATGATAAAATCCAGGAGGGGAAAAATGAAAACATACTATTTTGAGTTCTTATAATATTCACAAAGTGGTATAATATGACATCCTTTCTGTGATTTCATTAATGTTACTCACATGTATCTCAAAGAGGACAGAGTCACAGTCCAAGCCTTTGATGCTCATCTTTAAGAAGACAGCAAACCATCTTGGCTTTCCACCCACTTGCAACCACGCACCTTGCATTGCCATCTGTCCCACATCAGGCCACCCTTCACATCCAGAGCACCCCATGGCAACCTTTGTTGGCCCTGCCTTACAAAACAACTTTGTCCAACAAGACAGAAGGGCCTCCAGCACCACCACCAGTTTACAGGTGATTGTGCTGCTTACCAGTTGCCACAACATCTCCTTTACATTAATATTTGTTCGATCAAAATTTTCTGGACTGTTCTTTTTTGGAAATGGAATACTTCCTCATCATCAGTCTTACAGAACACTGTAGAAGACAACAGCACCCTTAAGTCTCTAGACAATTATACTGAATTTCTTTTTTTTCCAAATCAAACCTTGTTGCTGGTGTATCTGGATCAGCATATATGGTTATGCCTCTTTTTGTTGGCCAGTATGCTGAAGATTCGACACACTGTAAAAAAAGTTTTCAGAAAGAACACATAAGCTAGCAAAATATATATTCTTTTGGAAGCAAAATTTCATGGGAATTATTCTTATCAACATCCACCCCAGACAATTTTCATGCATACACAGATATGTAAAGAAAAAGAATTGGAAAGTTGGGTGATTGCACCACTGTTATAAGCACCAGAATAAAGTGTCCAAATAGCAAGTAGCTGGCATTTCAGATTATCAATATTTAAAATGTCTTGCAATTATTTTCATCTGTCTTATCAAAGGGACTGGAGGGCAGGTTAGACCTGAACTTACCTATTAGAATGTCCCAGAACCCTTGCTACAATGAGAATAAACACCCAATTTTGCATGGAGGCCATTAGGTCAAGAACAAGAGCTTGTCATAAGAAAAGTTCAAGTAACTTAGTTCTTACAAAATAAGTCATCCGGCAAACTATAATTTTTCTTCAATAAAACTATCATAGCCAAAGATTTTTTAATGGAAAACATATTTTAGTTATCTATCTTTCAAAATAAAATATTCTAAAATTAGCATTATATGAACTTTATACGTAAGCAACATTTAAAAAATACAACCTTATTTACATCTTTTAAAGAGATGTAATGCTGTTTCTTTTCAGATTTGTTTTGAGGTGAATCTTTCAGTGAATCCATATTACATTTTACAGATTTATCTGCAAAATAAAAATATTAATAAAAATCTACCTGGAAAAGTGTTATTAATAGAAAATAGAAAAAGTTATATAATAAAACAAATACCATTATAAAATCTTAATTCATAAAATTATTATGAATAGGGTTATTATATTAAGATTTACCCGAGGAGATTAAACTTTAAAATCTTGTTTCAACCTTTATTGTTAAAAAAAAAATAATAAGTTCTGTGCAGGATTTAAAAAATGTGGTACATATACACAATGGAATATTATGCAGCCATAAAGAAGGACAAACTTAGGGACTCTGCAGCAACTGGATGGATTTAGAGTCTATCATTCTCAATGATCTATCACAGAAACAAAGAACAGAGTACCATATGTTCTCACTCATAAGAAGACCCTGAACAATTATCATAATACTATAATAAAAGGATTGGCAGTAATGGGAAATTGCCAGGGGAGGGGGGTTGGGATTGGCAGTTGAGGGAAACTGCCAGGGGAGGGAAGGGCACACCTCATCAACAAGGGTACCTGCATAATGAATATTTGCATAACTAACCCTGAATTATATCCCACCTCTTTAAAACAAAGAAAAAATAAAATAAAGAAGTTCTAAAAGTTCCCACACCAGCTTACTAACAATGAAAAAATATTTGTTTTTTTCAACTTGGGAGACTTCATTTCCCTAAGAAGATCACAACAGTGTCTCCAACACACATACTCCTCTTATTATATGACTGACTTTCACTGAGGATGGGATCTATATTCCTTTCCTGTGAACATGGGTGGGTCATAGAAAACATGGAAATGATGCCCTGTGACTTCTAACACCAGATCACAAAATCACATGTACTTATGACTTGCTCTTTTGGATGCTCACTTCTGAAACCCAGTCACTATGTTGTGAGCAAACGACTACATGGAAAGGATTCCATGGGTATTTCAGATGACAGTTCCGGCTGAGGTCCCAGTCAAAAGCTAGCATCAACTGCCAGAAATGTGACTGAGTCTTCAGATCAATCCAGCTGTTTAGCTACCATCAGCCTTCAAGTCTTCCCAGTTGAGGCCCCAGACACCGTGGAACAGAGACAAACCTTCCTGCTAGGCCCATTCTGAATTAGTGACCACAGAATCCTTGAGCATTATAAAATGGTTGTTGTTTTATAACATTAAGTTTGGGGAGATTTGTTATATAAAATACTAACTATAATACCAATTACAACTCAGTTTCATCCATAGTTCAGGATCACAATTGTGTATCTCACTTCTTAAACACAAGGAGATACGAAAGGTATTAGAAAACAGGCTGAATATCAAAAATTTTAGAAGATATGGAAGGATATTACATGATAAAAGACTCAATCCATAAACAAGCAATATCCATCCTAAACATATATGCAGTCAACACAGGAATACCAGGTTTGATAAAGCAGTACTAAAGTAACTAAAAAGATATTGACTCTAACACTATCATAGCTGGGAATTTAAATACCCTACTAACAACCCTAGACAGATCATCGAGGCAAAAAAACAAGGAGATCCAGAACCTCAACTAGATGCATAACCAAATGAACTTCACAGATACCTACAGAACATGCTCTACCCAATGACTACGGAATATACATTCTACTCATCAACATTCCAAGATCAACCACATCCTCGGCCAAAAATCAAGCATAATCAAGTTTCATAAGATCGAAACCTACTACCATGTACCTTCTCAGACCACAGTTGAATAAAAGTAAATATCAACACCAACAAAATTCTCCCAAAACACACAAATACATGGACACTAAGCAGCATGACACTGAATAACACCTGGATCAACACAGAAATCAAAGCAGAAATTAAAGGATTCCTGGAAACAAAAATAAAGACACATCTTACCAACGCCTCTGGGATGCCATGGAGTCAATACTAAAAAGGGAATTTATATCTCTATAAATACACATTAAGACAATAGAAAGATCACAAGTTAACAGCCTAGCAAATCACCCAAGGGAGCTGGAAAGACAAGACCAACAAAGCCTCAACTTTAGCAGAAGAATCCAGATCACCAAAGTAAAAGCCCAAATATGAAACATAGAAGACAAAAATATCATAGAAAAAAAACAACAACACAAAAAGCTGATTGTCAGAAAGGATAAACAAGATTGTCAGACCGTGAGCCAGATTAACCATGAAAAAGAACGAGAAAGCCCAAATAAACAAAATCAGAAATGTAAAAGATCAAGTCATAACTGGTCCCAAAGAAATACAAAAGATTATCAGAGATTACCATGCACCGCTGTATGGAAACACACTCGAAAATCTAAACGAAATGGAGGACTTTCTGACATCACACAACCTCCCAAGGTTGAAGCAAGAAGAAATTCAGACCTTAAATAGACCAATAACAACCCAGCAATCAACTCCATCATAAGAAAACTACCTACCAAAAAAAAAAAAAAGCCTTGGACCAGAGAGCTCTCCAGTGACATTCTACAAAAGATACAAAGAGGAGCTGATGCCAATTCTCTTGAAAGTATTCCAGGAAATCAACAAGACGGAACACTCCCCAAATCATTTTAAGAAGCTACCATTACACTGATACACAAACCAGGTAAATATCCAACAAAGAAAGAGAATACAGGCCAATATCCCTGATGAACATAGATGCAAAAATTCTCAACAAGATTCTAGCAAATCAGATTCAACAACTCATCTCAAAAATCATCCACCATGACGAAGTAGGCTTCATCCCCGGGATGCAGGGCTGGTTTAACATCCACAAGATCATAAATGCAATTAAATACATCAACAGATGTAAAAACAAGAACCACATGATTATATCATCAGACACAGAAAAAGCTTTCAATAAAAACTAGTGTTCCTTCTTGATTAAAAACCCTTGAACACTTAGGCATAGAGGGAACATATGTCAAAATAGTAAAAGCCACTATGATAAACCTACAGCCAACATATTGCTAAACTGACCGAAACTGGAAGCATTTCCCCTGAAAAGCGGAACAAGACAATGTTCTGTTCAACATAGTGTTAGAAGTCCTAGCTAAAGCAATCAGACAAGAGAAGAAAATCAGGGTATACAAATAGGAAAAGAGGAAGTTACCCTCCTTTGCTGACGATATCATTCCAAAACTTAAAAACCCAAGAGAATCTATGAAAAACCTCCCTGCACTGAGGACTTTGGCAAAGTTTCAGGGTACAAAATCAATGTTCAAAAGACAGTCGCATTCCTATACACCAACAATAAACAGGCAGATAACCAAATATAAAGCACAATCCCATTCACAATAGCCACACAAAAAAAGAAATATCTCAGCATCTTCCCATCCAGAGAAGTGAAAGACCTTCACAATGAAAACTACAAAACACTGCTCAAAGAACTCCAAGAAGATACAAACAAACGGAAAAATATTCCATGTTCATGGATTGGAAGAATCAATGTTGTTAAGATGTCCATCCTACCCAAGGCAATCTACAGATTCAAAGCAATACCCATTAAATTACCAACATCAATCTTTTCAGACTTGGAAATGACAATACAGAAATTCATATGGAAACATAAAAGATCATGAATAGCCAAAACAATCCTTAGCAAAATAAACAAAGCAGGGGGTATCACACTTCCAGACTTTAAACTTTACTATAAGGCTACAATAATCAAACCAGCCTGGTATTGGTATCAGAACAGGCATACAGACCAATGGAACAGGATAGAGATTCCAGAAACAACCTCAATTTCTCAACCAAATCGTGTCTCCTGTATTTTCTAAGGTTCTTATAGTTTGAGGTTTTATGTTTAGGTTTTGGATCCACTTAGAGTTGATTTTTGTGTATGGTGATAAGTAGGGGTCTTGTTTAATCTTCTGCATGTGGTCAGCCAGTTTTCTCAGCACCATTTACTGAATAGGTTCTCCTCTCCCCAGTGGTTGATGGTGGAGGCTTTGTCAAAGAGGAGTTGATTGAGAAATTGAGGTTTTGCTTCCAGAATTGCAATCCTGTTCCATTGGTCTATATGCCTGTTCTTGCACCCATACCAGACTGTTTTGATTATTGTTGCTTTATAATAAAGCCTAAAGTCTGGGAGCGTGATGCCTCTCACTTTGTTTTATTTTGCTGAGGACTGTTTTGGGCATTTGTAGTCATTTATGCTTCCGTATGAATTCCTATATTGTTGTTTCCAGGTCTGAGAAGAATGCTACTTGTAATTTAGTGGGTATTGTGTTCAATCTGTAGTTTGCCTTGGGTAGGATGGACATCTTAACAATGTTGATGCTGCCAATCCATGAGCATGGAATATTTTTCCATTTGTGCTGTCTTTGATTCTCTGAGTATTGTTTTGTGGTTTTTGCTGTACAGGTCTATAACTTCTCTGGTTAGGAAGATGCCTAAAAAAGGATTTCATTTTTTCGTGTGGCTATTGTGAATGGGATTGTGCTTTTCATTTGGGTTTATTATTGGTGTATGGGAATGTGACTGACTTTTGCATATTTATTTTATTCCCTGAGACTTTGTCAAAGTCCTTTATCAGTGCAAGGAGGTTTTTGACAGATTCTCTTGGGTTTTCAAGGGACACAATCGTGTCATCTGCAAAGAGGAATAACTTAACTTCCTCTTTTTCTATTTGGATACCCCTGATTTCCTACTCTTGTCTGACTGCTCTAGATAGGACTTCCAATACTATGTTGAACAGGAGGGGTGAGAGTGGGCATCCTTGTCTTATTCCGGCTTTCAGGGGAAATGGTTCAGATTTCTGTTTAGCAGTATATTGGCTGTGGGTATCTTACAGATAGCTTTTTTGAGGTATGTTCCATCTATGCCTAGTTGCTCGAGGGTTTTTAATCAAGAAGAGGAGCTGGATTTTATCAAAAGCTTTTTCCTCATCTAATGATATAATCATGTGGTTTTTGTCTTTATATCTGTTGATATATTTAATTATGTTTGTGATCTTGTGGATATTGAACCAGTCCTGCATCCCGAGGATGAAGCCTACTTGCTCATGGTAGATAATTTTTGAGATGTGTTGTTGGATCCCATTTGCTAGAACCTTGTTGAGAATTTTAGCATCTATGTTCATCAAGGATACTGGCCTGTAGTTCTCTTTCTTTGTTGGATCTTTACCCAGTTTGGGTATCAATGTGATGTTAGCTTCATAAAATGATTTGGGGAGAGTTCCACCTTTCTCAATTGTCTGGAATACCTTCAGTAGGATTGGTACCAGCTCCTTCTCATATGTTTTGTAGAATTCTGCTGGAAAGCCATCTGGTCCAGAGTTTTTTGTTGTTGTTGTTTTGTAGGTAGTTTTCTTATGACACAGTTGATTTCCTGGGTTGTTACCGGTCTATTTAGGGTTTTGATTTCTTCTTGTTCCAACCTGGGGAGGTTGTGTGATGTAAGTCCTCCATTTCATTTAGCTTTTTGAATTTGTTTCCATACAGGTGTACATAATAATCTCTGATAATCTTCTGTATTTCTTGGGGTCAGTTGTGACTTATCTTTTTCATTTCTGATTGTTTATTTGGGCATTTTCTCTCTTTTTCTTGGTTAGTCTAGCTAGAGGTTCATCAATCATGTTTATACTTTCAAAGAACTGGCTTTTGGTTTCATTGTTTTTTTGGTACTATATTTTTTGTCTTCTATGTCTCGAATTTGGGTTTTTATTTTGGTGATTTGGATTCTTCTGCTGAAGTTAGGGTTTTGGTAGTCTTGCTTTTCCGGCTTCCTTAGGTGACTTGTTAGGCTGTTAACTTGTGATCTTTCCATTTTCTTCATGTGTGTTCGCAGAGATATGAATTCCCCTCTTAGGACAGCTTTCATGGCATCCCAGAGATTCTGGTAAGATGTTTCTTCATTTTCATTTGTTTCTGGTATCTTTTAATCTCTGTTTTGATTTCTGTGTCGATCCAGGAGTTGTTTAGCATCATGCTGTTTAGTGTCCATGTCTTTGTGGGAACTCTGTTGGTGCTGTTATTTCTTTTTATTCCACTGTGGTCAGAGAAGATGCATGGCAGAATTTCAATCTTATGAAATTTGTTTATGCTTGATTTATGGTCAAGGATGTGGTCAATCTTAGAGTACGTTTCATGTGGTGATGAGTAGAATGTACATTCCCTGGTTGCTGGGAGGAGTGTTCTGTAGGTATCAATTAAGATCATTTGTTCAAGAGTCATGTTGAGGTTCCGGATCTCCTTGTTGACCTTTTGTCTTGATGATCTGTCTATGATTGTTAGTGGGGTGTTTAAGTCCCCAGCTATGATAGTACTAGAGTCAATATCTTTTTTTTAGTTTACCTAGAAGCTGCTTTATGAAAGTCGGTGCTCCTATGTTGCCTGCATATATGTTTAGAAAGGATATTTCTTGTTGATAGATTGCAACTTTTATCTTTTTGTAGTGACCTTTTATATCTTTTTATTTTTTAAAGCTTTTTGTTTTTCTGAGCCGGAGTCTCACTGTTGCCCAGGATGGAGTGCAATGGCATGCTAACGGCCATTGGCAGCCTCGAGGCCTTCCCCCTCGGCCTTCCAAGTAGCAGGCCCACACCACCATGCCAAACCAATTTTTTTATTTATTATAGAGACAAGGTCTCACCATGTTGCTTATGGCTCGAACTCCTGAGCTCAGGCAATCCTCTTGCCTCCACCTCCCAAAGTGCTGGGATTACAGGCATGAGCCACCACACCCAGCCCGTATCTTTTTTCATTTTGATAGCTTAAAAGGTATTTTGTCTAATATGAACATCATGACTCCTGCTTTCTTTTGTGTTCCGTTCACTTGAAGTTTTGTTTCCCATACTCTTACCTTGAGTCTATGAGTGTCCTTTCTTGTGAGATGAGTCTCATGGAAACAATACATTACAGTTTCATGATATTTTATCCAATTTGCCATTCTATCCCTTTTCAGTGATGCATTTAGTCCATTCACATTCAGGCTAATTATTGAGATGTGAGAGTTTATCCCTATCATGGAGTTCTTATTGAGTTTATTGGTGTTGCTGCTGCTTGTTTTTTTGTTGTCTTTCTTTGGATTTTTGGGTTGATTCAGGTGTATTTTCAATCTTTTTCCTGCATTCTTGTGAAAGGCGTTGTCATTCTTTTTTTCTTTTCTTCTGTGTTTAATTCTTTCTTGAGTGTTTCTTGTCGAGCTGGTCTGGAGGCAGCATAAACTTTTAGCAATTGAGTATCTGGGAAGGATTTTAATTCTCCATCACTGATGAAACCTAGCTTAGCCGCAGAGGTAATTCTTGGTTGAAATTGTTTATCTTTGAGGACTTTGAAGATTGGACTCCAAGTTCTCCTAGCCTCAAGTGTTTCTGTAGATAAGCCTGCTGCTATTCTAACTGGTCTTCCCCGGTAGGTAGTCTGATCTTACTCTCTTGCTGCCTTTAGGGTTTTTTTTCTACCTAGTTTGTGTAAGCAAATTACTTTATGCCTAGGAGTTGGTCTTCTCACTTGTTGTCTTGCAGGGGTTCTCTGACTCTCTTGTGTTTGAATGGGTGTGTCACTGATGAGAGGAGGGAAGTTTTCTTGGAGAGTTTCACGGAATGTTTGTTCCACAGTGGGTGCTGTCTCTCTATCTGTCTCAGGAATTCCAATTAATCTTAGGTTTGGCCTCTTGAAATAATTGTTCATCTCTTGGAGGTTTTGTTCTGTCTTTTTAAGCTTCTTTTCTGTTTTTAACAGTTTGAGTTAGTTCCATAGTTTGGTCCTCAAACTCTGAGATTCTACTACAGATCCACAGACATTAGAAGATAATAAAGGAATACTATGCACAATTCTATGCCCACAAACTTAATAACTTAGATGCAATGACAAATTCCTTAAAAGACACAATATGCCAAAACTCAAACAAGAAGAACTAGACAATATGAACAGGCTTATATCTATTAAAGAAGCTGAATTAATAGTTAACAACCTTCCAAAAGAGCAAGCATCAGACCCAGATGGGTTCACCAGTATATTCTACCAAACACTTAAGGAAGAAATCATATCAATTCTCCACAATCTCTCCCAGAAGTCAGAGCAGAAGAAATACTTCCTAATTCATTCTATAAGGCCAGCATTAGCCTATTAGTAAAACAGGACAAAGACATTACAAGAAATCCTATAGATCAATCAATCTCATGAACACAGATGTAAAAAAGCCTCAACAAAATATAGGCAAATCAGCTGGGCACAGTGGCTCAGCCTGTAATCCCTGCACTTTGGGAGGCTGAGGTGAGAGGATTGCCTGAGCCCAGGGGTTCGAGACCAGCCTGGGCAACATGGTGAGACCTCATCTCTACAATAAACCACAAAAACTAGCCAGGCATGGCGGCATGCATCTGTAGTTATAGCTACTTGGAATGCTGAGGTGGAAGGATTGCCTAAGCCCAGTAGATCAAGGCTGCAGTAGCCACGAACGTGCCACTACATTACAGCCTGGGTGACAAGAGTGAGACGCCAACTCAAAAAAAAAAAAAAAAAATTATATATATATATATATATATATATATATATATATGCAAATTAAACCCAGTAATGTATAAAAAGAACAATATACAAAGCTGAATTTATGCCAAGTTTTAGCAATATTGTGAACAGGTACAGATGACTGGTTTAACATTCAAAAATCAATTAATATAATCCATCACATCAAAAGGCTAACTCACATGATCATATATCAATATATTTAGAAAAACATTTGACAAAAATCCAACACTCATTAATGATAAAAACTCTCAGCAGATTAGGAATAGAGGAGAAATTACTTAAAGTGGATTAAAAATATCTACCAAAAAACCTACACTAATATCATGCATAAGGATGAGAAACAAGAAGCTTTCCCACTAAGATCAGGAACAAGGCAAGGATGTCCCCTCCCACAAATGCTTTTCGTGATCATACTGGAGGTCCTAACCAATGCAATAAAACAAAAAAGAAATAAAAAGTACACAGAATGAGAAGTAAGAAATAAAAGTGTCCGTGTTTGCAGATGAAATGATTGCCCATGTAGAAAATCCAAGAGAATCAGCAAAAGCACTTATGGAACTAGTAAGTGATTACCACGTGGGTGCAGGATATAAGGTTAATATACAAAAGACAATACTTCCCTATCTATATACCAGCACTGAATAAGTGAGATTTAAAATTAAAAACACAATGCCATTTATATTAGCACTCCCAAAGAGTGAAATACTTAGGTATAAATGTAACAAAATATTCATAAGCTATTTATGAGGAAAACTACAAAACTCTGATAAAAGAAATCAAAGAAGCATTAAATAAATGGAGAGATAGTCCATGTTCATGGATAAGAAGACTCAATATTGTTATGATGTCAAGCCTTCCCAACTTGGTCTACAGACCCAAACAAAGTCCCAGCAAGTTATTTTGTAGATATCAACAAACTGATTCTAAAGTTTATATGAAGGACAGGCATGGTGGCTCATGCTTGTAATCCCAGTACTTTGGGAGGCCAAGGTAGAAGGACTGCTTGAGGTCAAGACCAACCTGGGCAACATAGCATGACCCTGTCACTACAAAAAGAAAAAAAAGCTGAACATGGTGGCATTCACCTGTAGTCCTAATTACTCAGGAAGCTGGGGTGGGAGGACTACTTGAGCCTACAAGTTCAAGGCTGCAATGAGCAATGACTGCGCCACTGTACTTTAGAGCCTAGGAGATAGCACAAAGACCTGTCTCTACAAAACAATAAATAAATAAAATAATAAAAATAAAGTTTTTATAAAGAGGCAGAAGATTCAGAATAACCAACACAATACTGAAAGAGAGGTTGGAGGACTGACATTACTCAACTTCAAGACTTATTTCAAGGCTTACTACAAAGCTACAGTAATCAAAATAGTGTGGTGCTGGCAAAAGAACAGACAAACACATCAGGAAACAAAACAGAGAGTCACAAAACAGACACACATAAATATAGACAACTTGACAAAAGACCAAAGGCAGTGGAATAAAGAAAAGATAGTCTTTTCACAAATGGTCTCTGGAACAAATAGATATTCATGGGTAAAAAAATGACTTAAGACATACACCTTAAACCTTTCATGAAAAGCAATGCAGCAATGGGGAGACACCTCTTATCAACAAGGGTGTCTGAATGAAGCATATTTGTATATCTAACCCTTAACTATACCCCACAATATCATAATAAAAAATATTGATTATAAAAATAAAAGAAAGCAATGCAGCAAAAGACATGAATAGACACTTCTCAAAAGAAGGTATATGGGCAGCCAACAAAAACATGAAAAAGTGCTCAGCCTCACTAATCATCAGAAAAATGCAAATCAAAACCACACTGCGATATCACCTAACCCTAGTAAGAATGACCATCATTAATAAAACAACCAACAACAGATGCTGGCGAGGATGTGGAGAAAAAGGAATGCTTATACACTGCTGGTGGGAATGCAAAGTAGAGCAACCTCTTTGGAAGACAGTGTGGTGATTTCTGAAAGAACTAGAAACTGACCTTCCATATGACCCAGCAATTCCCCTAGTGGGAATATACCTAAAGGAACTCAAATCGTTCTACAAAAAAGATACCTGCACACCTATGTTTGTTGCAGCTCTACTAACAAAAGCAAAAACATGGAGCCAACCATGCTGCCCACAAAGCTGGACTGGATAAAAAAATATGTGTATATACACACAATGGATTATTATGCAGCCATAAAGAAGGACAAACATGTGGATTTCACAGAAACTTGGATGGAGTAAGGGTCTATCATACTTAGTGATCTATCACAGAAACAAAGAACAGAGTACCGTATGTTCTCACTCATAAGCAGACCTAGAACAATTATCATAATACTCTAAGAAAGGGATTGGCAGTAGTGGGAAACTGCCGGGGGACCGGGACTGGGATTGGCAGTTGGGGAAAACTGCTGGGGGAGGGAGGGGCACACCTCATCAACAAGGGTACCTGTATAATCAACACTTGTATACCTCACCCTGAATTGTATCCCACATCTTTAAAATTAAAAAATAAAACAAAAAACCCTAAACAATAAGAGAACCAAAAAGCAAATTTAAAATAGGAAAACTCTAAAGAGACACTTCACCTACAAAGCTACACCTATACAGATGGCAAATAAGCTTACGAAAAGGTACTCTACATCATATGTCATTAAAGAAATGCAAAGTAAAACTATGATATACCTACACGCCTATTAGAATGGCCAAAATCCAGAACACATTCTACAAAGTAACTGGTCTGTAATCTTCAAAAGCATCAGGGTCATGAAAATTAAGGAGACTAAGGAACTGTTCCAGACTGAAGAGGACTAAAGAGATGTTTTCTAAATGCAAAAGTGATGCTAAACATCATGTTTTTGCAGTAAAGGGACTATTAGGATGATCAGCAAAACCTGAATGGTGGCTGAGGGTTATATGATCACAACATATCAACAATGATTTTCAGAGTTTAATAACCATATTGTAGATTTGAGAATGTCCTTGTTTCTAGGAAAAACACACTCAAGTATTAGGGAATCAGGTTAGCAACTTATTCTTAAATGGCTGAACTTCTTTTAAGTCTGTAATTATTGTAAAATTTAAAAAAGTTACTGAGAAAACAGGTGTATGAAAGCAGAGACTTTGTTTCCTTCCCTGACAAATTCCTAGAACAGTGCCTGACAGACAGTAAATGCTTCATTAAAAAATATCTGACGGGACAGCCTCCTTGGGTCCCCTCCTGCTCTGGGAGCTTTCCTGTCCTCTCCATAAATCCCGCTCCCTAAAAAACACAAATCTGATGAATGAATATGGATTAGGGCATGAGAACTAACCTGTCACATAAATCAAGACAACGTCTAAAACTGATAAGCCTAATAACAGCAAACTATACATAATTACTTTAAAATTTGGAGACAACTACCAAAATAAATAGCTTCAAAAAATGGGTTTATTTCTAGGGAACAGCTTGGGGTGAGAAAGGGTTGCACAGGAGAAAACTCCTTTTCATTATGGCCCTTCTGTAATATGGGATTGTTTAATTAAGTATTAGACTAGCAAAATATTATACTTGATTCAAAAAACAAGGTAACTTCAAAGAGATGCACCCCAAATTAACTGAAATATACTTGAAATAGCTTCTCACAATGATTACAAGGAAAGGGAAATCTTTACTTGGAAAAGTAACATAATTCTTTCTTTCACATGACAATCTAGTCACACCTCACATTAGCTTGTTTTGTTGTTCACCATAACCTTTTCATTTTTGAAGATATACATAGTTCATTCTACTGCTGATTGTAATAAGTAGGAAGCAATTACTGCCCCCCAAATCTGGGTCTACTTTCACTGTAACATAGTCGCACAATGAAGAGCTGGGCAATGACTAAATACAATGATGTAATAACTGGTATTTTTACTGCTCCAATGAAAATAAAAAGAACACAAATGAAAATAATGCATTCCCATTACTAATGGTGGTACTTTCAGCAGTAATTCTCATCTGAACACCCCCTACAGAAGGTATATCAGAATCTGGGGCAGGGGTCACATGTGCTGAGGACAACCACTGACCAGGTGCTGTGCCAAGCAGATTTTGCATGCATGGCCCACATAACTCACTCTTCATTGGCGTAACAAGGCCTCCGTATCCCAGGGGAAGAGGTGAGACCAACCCTCTGACAGTCTCACACCACATTGATATTTTTAAACATGTGTGCTACTGGATATCATGACCCAGAAAGAAGTTCGGCCACAGCCGGGTACGGTGGCTCAGCCAGTAATCCTGCGCCTTGGGAGGCTGAGGTGAGTGGATTACCTGAGACTGCGGGTTCGAGACCCGCCCGGGCAACTTGGTGAGACCTCATCTCTACAATAAATCAAAACATTAGCCGGGCGTGGTAGCGCATGTCTGTAATTCCGGCCTCTCGGAAGGCTGAGGTGGAAGGATCACTGGAGCCCAGCAGGTCAAGGCTGCGGTGGCCAGGAGCGGCCACTGCACCCCAGTCTGGGCGACGGAGTGAGACTCCAACTCAAAAAAAAAAAAAAAAAAAGTTCAGTCACAAATTAAGTAAAATATACTATAAAGACATATATATTATAGTAGGACTGTGGTTCTGTGAAATAAAAATTTTGGCCGGGCTCGGTGGCTCAGCCTGTAATCCCACGCTTTGGGAGGCCAAGGTGAGTGAATTGCCTGAGCCCACAGGTTTGAGACCTGCCTGGGCAACTTGGCAAGACCTCATCTCTACAATAACCAAAAATTAGCTGGGCGTAGTAGCACACGCCTGTAGTTTCAGCTACTTGGAAGGCTGAGGCGGAAGGATCACAAAAGTCCAGCAGGTCAAGGCTGCGGTGGCTGGGAGCGGCCACTGCACTCCAGTCTGGGCAACAGAGTGAGACTCCGATTTAAAAAAAAAAAAAAAAAAAATTATGTATACCCTCTGGAAAACTTTGGAAAGGAAGATTGTAAAACTTTAATAAGTATGTAGTAAGACAACAGAATTTTACAGTTTTGAATATCTTGATTTTCTATGAAGAACATCACCAAAGTAATTAAAAATAATTTTAAGTGCAGAGAATATTTTCATTGGCTAAAGCTTTAATTTAGTTGTGGTTTACTGTGGATGCACACAAAATATTACATTCACGGGTATACAGTAAGTCCTCAGCATTATCAATAGGTTCCTAGAAACTGATTTTTTAAAATTTAATTTAATTTTAGATGACAGGGGTATACATGCATATTCGCTACATAGACATAACGTATAGTGGTGGGGACCGGGTCTCAGGTGGCCCATTCCCCAGATAGTGAACGTTGTGTCCCACAGGTAGTTTCTGACTCCTAAGTCCCCAGCCCCTTATTGGTGTCCCCAGTGTGTTATTTCCATCTTTGTGACTGTTTAACTCCCACAGACAAGTGACAACATGTGATGCCTGGTTTTCTGTTTCTGAGTCAGTTTCCTTAGGATGATGGCCTCCAGCTCCATCCACACTGCTGCAAAGGATGTGATGTCATTCTTTTGTATGGCTGTGCAGTATTCCATGATGTATATATACCACATTTTCATCATCCACTGATCTGTTGATGGGCATGTAGACTGATTCTACATCTTTGCAACTGTGATTGTGCTGCGATGAATGTGTGGGTGCAGGTGTCTTTTTAATACAGCAACCTCTGTTCCTTTGGGTAGATAGGTAGTGGTGGCATTGCTTGATCAAAAGGCAGATCTGCTTTTAGTTCTCTGAGTAATCTCCATACACCTTCCATAAATGTTGCCCTAACAGTATGTAAGTTTTCTTTTCTCTGCATCTAAGGCAGCATCTATCTGTTTTTTGATTTTTTAATAATGGCCATTCAGACAAATATAAGGTGGCATCTCACTGTGGTTGTAACTTGCATTTCCCTGATGATGGGTCATATTGAGCACTGTTTCATTGTTTCATATTGAGCATTGTTTTTTGGCCATTTGTCTATCTTCTTTTGAAAGATGTCTATTCATGTCGTTTGCCCATTTTTTAATAGAGTTATTTGCCTTTTTCTTGATTTGTTTGAGTTCTTTGTAGATTCTGGATATTAGTCCTTTGTCATGTGTATAGTTTGCCAATATCTCCTCCCATTCTATAGGTTGTCTATTTGCTCTGTACATTATTTCTTTTGCTATGCAGAAGCTTTTTAGTTTAACTCCCACTTATTTCCTTGCTTTTGTTGCATTTGCTTTTGGGGTTTTAGCCATAAATTATTTGCTTGGGCCTATGTCCATAGGAGCTTTTTCCTAGGTTTTATTCTAGGATATTTATGGTTTCAGTTCTGATATTTAAGTCTTAATCCATCTAGAGTGAATTTTTGCATATGGTAAGAGACAGATCAAGATTAATTTCTCTAAATGTAGCCATCCAATTTTCCCAGTACCATTTGTTGAATAGGGTATCCTTTCCCCAGAGTACATTTTTGTCTGCTTTGTCAAAGATCAGTTGGTCGTAGGTATTAGGGTATATTCTGGATTTTCTATTCTGTTCCATTGGTCCACGTAATCTGCTCTTGCACCAGTACCATGCTGTTTTGGTTACTATAGTCTTGTAGTATAATTTGAAGTCAGATAATATGATGCCAGCAACTTTGTTCTTTTGTATATGATTGCTCTGGCTATTCTGGCTCTTTTTTAGTTCCATATGAATTTTAGGATTGTTTTTCCTAATTCTGTGAAAAAGGACTTTGGTAGTTCGATAGGCATTGCATTGAATCTATAGATTACTTTGGGTAATATGGTCATTTAAAAAGTGTTGATTCATCCAATCTATGAACATGAGATGTTTCTCCATTTGTTTATGTCCTTTACAATTTCTTTCTTCAGAGTTTTGTAGTTCTCCCTATGGAGATCTTTCACCTCCTTGGTTAGAAATATATTCCTAGGTATTTTAGCTTTTTGGTGGCTATTGTAAATGGAATTTAGTTCTTGATTTGATTCTCAGTTTGGTTGTTATTAGTGTATAGAAGTGCAACTGATTTGTGTTGATTTTGTATCCTGAAACTTTACCAAATTCATTTATCAAGTCCAGGAGTCTTTTGGAGGAGTCTTTTAGAAGAGTCTTTAGGGTTCTCTGGGTAAAAGATCAGGTCATTGTTATACAGAGACAGTTTGATTTCTTCTTTTCCAATGTGGATACCCTTTATTTCTTTTTCTTGCCTGATTGCTGTGGCTAGAAACTGTGATCTTAAGCAAAACAACATATAGTAGGTTCTCAAATAATGTTGTTTCCTTTAAGGTTGTTTCATTATACATCATTTTCTTAAAGTCAGTTTCCAAGAACCTATCCGTAGCGTTAGCGAGGACGACTTACCATACATATAGCCAGTATAAGAGTGAAGGGGTGGAGGAACTACCACAGAGGGCAAACCAAACTGAAAGAGCCTGACAAATTTCACCCCATCCAATAATTCCTATTCATTAAATATCATGAAGACCGGGAATTAAACACTGGGTATTTCTGCCCTCATAAGGGTATCTTCCTTATTTTTAGGCACCCTACTGTTTAAGATAAAAATCAGTCATAAATATATATGTATATGCATATGTATACTCCAAGTACAGATAATAATCACTGGTCTATGACTGGGATGGAATAAATCAGTCCTACACATGAATAAGTGCTTGTCATGTTCTTTTCATTACAGTAAGATTTCTAAGTATGCACTGCAGGGCAAATTCTCTTGGTCTGTTTCTATATCATAAGTTGATGAAAAGAGAGAGAAAATTACCACAGCCCTTCTACACAGCCTTAAGAGGTTCCTTTTTATGTTGCCTATGAAATAAACCAAGCTAACAGAATTCACCTAGTGCCGTGGCAGTTGGCCTGAAGTCACCAACAGCACCCCTGCACCATGTATGCTGGAGAGACTGTGCCAGAAAATTTAAATCATGTGAATCTGACAGAAAAGAATAAATTTCAGATTAAAGCATGAAGTAAAACCCAGGCCGGGTGCGGTAGCTCAAGCCTGTAATCCCAGCACTTTGGGAGGCCGAGGTGAGAGGATTGCCTGAGCCCACGGGTTCAAGAACAGCCTCAGCAACCTGGCAAGACCTCGTCTCTACAACAAATCAAAAAATTAGCCGGGCATGGAAGTGTGCACCTGTAGTTCCAACTTGGAAGGCTAAGGTGGAAGGATCGTCTGAGCCCAGCAGGTCAACGCTGGGGTGGCCATGAGCATGCCACCGCATTCCAGCCTGGGCAACAGAGCGAGACTCCAACTCAAAAAAAAGAAACAAAAAAAGAAACCCAAAATAAAAATGTGAATGTGTTGATATGCTACTTCTGCTCTTGCTTCTGTTGTAAGGTTATAGGAGACCTAAGTAGGGGCAACAATGTGTTGGGACTAAAAACTGAATGTAGAAAACAACACTGGAAACTGTTTACACAGTCCATGACTAATTCTTCTCATATTTGTATGCTAAAGTCATCAGCAATAAATCTCTTTAAAAGGTCTAAAACTAAATATTCAAAACCTTTTTGTCGTTGTTTATTGTTAATATCTCTAACCACAAACATCCAGACTTCTAAAAACATAACTCAATGTTAGTAAAAATTTGAGGATAGTTTATTCCTGGTCTCATAAAACCAAATTGTAGCAGCTTTAGGATCTCAAAATCGGTCACATGTTCATCAAGATTAAACTTTAAATACTCAACAGAGTCCAAGTGTGTCTCCGTGTGGGGAAAAGTTTGTATTGCTCATATCAATACACTAAGATTACTTTTTAAAAAAATGATTTAAAGAAAATATATATTGGTAAGAATCCACTCACTTTCTGTTCCGTGAAAATTTTTTCCTTGCAAAAACTTTGGCCAAAGAGTAAGTGCTGGATTGAGTTTACTGGAGAAAGATGCTGACTTTATATTCAGTCTTGAGTTGACAAGTTTACTCTCTGTGGGTGACATATAACAAGCGAAGTTCTTTGCAACAAGCTCATCATTAACACAAACCTGTAAAATTTTAAACATTTCATGGATAATAGGACAAATATAGTCAAGTGAGTTTAAACAAAATATTCCAAACACTCAGCACCAAATTTCAATCTTCAGGAAAATTATTTTATAGACTATAATTTGATAGAAACAGATTTGACTTCTGCTCTGGTAATGGTGAACTAACACTTATCACCAACTCTGCTGAGAAAAACAGCAAAGATCTGCATAAAATACATGAAACATCTTCTTGAAGGTGGTGGAGAGCTCAAACAACCTAATCAGGCAAAGATCTGGTGGGAGGACAAAGACAAAACACTAATCATAAAAGAAAAAACTGATAATTAGATGTGCTTAAAATGTTAAATTTCCTTTCTTCAAGACAGAATAAAGAGATAGGACACAATCATTAATATTTTTTTTCCTTGAGTTGGAGTCTCACATTGTTCCCCCTAATTAGGTTTCCTAAACCTTACAATAGAAGCAAGAGCAGAAGTAGTGTATCAACACATTCACATTTTTATTTTGGGTCTCTTTGTTTCTTTTTTTGAGTTGGAGTCTCGCTCTGTCGCCCAGGCTGGAGTACAGTAGCAGGCTCATGACCACTCCAGCCTCGACCTGCTGTGCTCAGGCAAACCTTCCGCCTCAGCCTTCCAAGTAGCCAGGACAACAGACACACACTACCATGCCCAGCTAATTTTTTGATTTATTGTAGTGATGAGGTCTTGCCAAGTTGCCCAGGCTGTTCTCAAACCCGTGGGCTCAGGCAATTCCCTCACCTCAGCCTCTTAAAGCGCTGGGATTACAGGCTTGAGCCACCGTGCCCAGCCCAAAATTATTTTAAAATCAAGTATCTGGACTGGGTGCAGTGGCTGGCGCCTATAATCCCAGAACTTTGGGAGGTCAATGCTGGAGGATTGTTTGAGCCCAGGAGTTTGAGATCAGCCTATGTAACATAATGAAATGAGACTTTATTTCTACAAAAAGCCAAAATATTAGCTGTGCATGATGGCACACACATGTAGTCCCAGCTACTCGGGAGGCTGAGGTGGAAGGATTGCCCAAGTCCAGGAAGTCAAAGGTACAATGAGTAATGATCATGCCACTGTACTCCAGCCTGGGTGACAGTGACACCCCATAATGAGATGCCACTGCACACCTACATGAATAACCATACAAGTGACAAAGAGGGTATGGAGGAACTGGAACTCTCATTGCTGATGGGAATGTAAAATGGTCAACCACACTGGAAAAAATTTGGCAGTTTCTTAATACCGATAGTGTCATCCAGAAGTCTGACTCCTAGAAGAAGACTTGAACATGATTTTTTTTTTTTTTTGAGTCGAAGCCTCACTCTGTTGCCCAGAATGGAGTGCAGTGGCCGCTCCCAGCCACGGCAGCCTCGACCTGCTGGGCTCCGGCGATTCTTCCGCCTCAGCCTTCCAAGTAGCTGGAACTACAGGCGCGTGCGACCACGCCCAGCTAATTTTTTGATTTATTGTAGAGATGAGGGCTCGCCAAGTTGCCCAGGCTGGACTCGAACCCGCGGGCTCAGGCAATCTGCTCACCTCGGCCTCCCAAAGCGCGGGATTGCAGGCTGAGCCACCGAGCCTGGCCATGAATATTTTTAATAGTCCTAAACTGGTCACAACTCAAATGTCCATCAGCAAGTTAATGGATATGTTCCCCACAGTATATTCATACAATGGAAGAATACTTGACAATGAAAGGAATGAACCATTGGTAAATGCAGCAACATGGATGCATCCCAAAATAATTTTGATGAATGAAAGAAGCCCAGGGTCCAGAAAAGAGAACACTATGGGGCACATTTTGTGTGCCCTTTGGAAGCTGGGAAAGGATTGTTGGTCCTAATATTCTTTTTCTGACAATTACGACCTCATATACTCATTATAAGTTCTCTCATCTAAGCATGGACTGCCCAGACTTTTGCATTTCACCACCTTAACAAAAGATCAAGTCATTATCAATATACAACCTACATGGTAAGAGAGACCTACTTATGAAAAACAAGAAATAAGTAAATAGAGAATTTATTTGTAAAAAGATGTTTTACAAGACTGTTCCTCTAGCCAACATTTTGCTATTTTTACTAAATTGTAAAATAGGCAATGAAAAGTCATAAATAAAATCAACCAGGAGGTAGGGAACCCAAAATGTAATATAAACAATAACAAATGAACCCTATTATAAAAGAATAACATAATCACACTGAAGAGCATGGGAAAGAAAAAAACAAATCTAAGTCACTTTGGAAAAAAGTATTTTGGCTGCATAATGTTAAGGCTACAGACAAATTTATTTTTCACAATAATGTGGGTAAGCAATTCTGAAATTACTTTATGTGAATACTAGAATTAATCAAGTAAGTATACTGTGGCCAATGAGAGTAAGTTTCTCACTGTTGGAGAAAGGTGTTAAAAATAAGTAGCCAGCCAGGCTCGGTGGTTCAGCCTGTAATCCCAGCGCTTTGGGAGGCTGAGGTGAGTGGATTGCCTGAGCCCGTGGGTTCGAAACCCGCCCGGGCAACTTGGTGAGACCTCATCTCTGCAATAAATCAAAAAATTAGCCAGACGTGGTAGTGCGTGCCTGTAGTTCCAGCTACTTGGAAGACTGAGGCGGAAGGATCGCCAGAGCCCAGCAGGTTGAGGCTGCAGTGGCCGGGAGCGGCCACTGCACTCTAGTCTGAGCATCAGAGTGAGACTCCAACTCAAAAAAATAAAAAATAAAAAAATAAGGAGCCAGGCATGTGGCGTGTGCCTACAGTCCCAGCTACTTGAGAGGCTGAGGCTGAGAGGATTGCTGAGTGAGCCATGACTGCGCCAATGCACTCCAGCCTGAGCAACAGAGGGAGACTTCATCTCAAAACAAACAAATAAGAAAAAGAGAGGGTTAAAATGAGCCTTAGGGTGCTGGACTTAAATTAAGGGCATTAAAGCTCTTAATGTATGTACAGATGGAAATAAATATAGATTGTGTATGTGCACAGGATAGTGTACACACATATGTTTCCTAATACTTTCTGCTGAGTGGACTATAATCAATGACACCCCAGTAGCAACAAGTGTGTCTAGTGACCTTATCTTTATATTTAAATATCATTCCTCAATAAAGGAACCCAGGTTTCTTACAGAAGTGGTTAATTCTACATCTGTGGCTGGAAAATGGCAAAATGACACATATTATGGCACCAGAAGGTAAAGTGTGTTCAAACAATCATGGGGCTCACTGAAAATATAAGTAAGTCCTGAAGCTTCTAATGGCCAAAATGCCAAGGCAATTTGAACAAGACAATAAGGATAGTAATGGATTATAACACCCAAAATAAAATATATGTCCAAAAATCCACACTAATATAAATTGTTGGATAAATTAATAAATGGGGAAGGAGGAACAGTTCTTTGCTATAGAATTCCAATTAAAATGTCAAATTGATGGAAATAGGCAAATATCAAAATAATAAGTTTTATAGGCAGGAATGTCCAGGCTAGAATGCAGTGGCCCACTGAAGCCTTGACCTCCTGGGCTCAGGCTGGCAATACTTTTTGCATTAGCTTTCTGAATAGCTGGGACTACAGGCACATACCACCATGTTTGGCTAATTTTTTTGTAGAGGCAAAGTCTCACTATGTTGCCCAGGCTGGTTTCAAAGTCCTAGGCTCAAGTAATCCTCCCATCTTGGCCTCTCAAAGTGTTGGGATTACAGGCATGAGCCACCACACACGGTCAAATTGAGTAACATTCTACAAAGTCATTGGCTAGTACTCTTCAAAAGCGCCAAGGTCATGAAAGATGAGGAAAGACAAAGGAACTGCCACAGACTAGAGGAGATTAAAGACACATGACAAACAGATACAACATGGGGTGCTGAATCGGATCTAGATCGTAAAAAGGAAATTACTGGGGAAATGGCAACATTCAAACAAGGTCTGCAGGTTTTTCATAGTATTTTATCAATGTTAATTTTCTTGTTTTAATAACTGTACTGTGGTACAAGTTCTATATGATGTTAACACCAGGACAACCTGGATAAAGCATATTCAAAATCTCTGCCCTACATCTGCTTCTTTTCTGTAAGTCTAAAATTATTCCAAGATGCAACTTAAAAAAAAAATCTGTGCTGAAGGTGCCCTGTGGGCTCTGAGCAGCCCTAATCTGCATCCTCTGTCCACCTCCATTTGTGCTGTGCTGTGGGCTGGAACTGCCTTTTAGAAAGCACAACCAGCCAGAAAACTTGCAGCTGACACAGGGCAGTGGGCTGCACACATGTGATGTCTACTTTCTTTCCATGTTTGTCATCTGAGTTCTTTACAATGAGTATATACTGTGTACACTGAGAAAATTGGGAAAACGGTAGTGAACCAACACCACAGCAAATAAATGTACTTACAAAAATTATGTCTTCTTTTAAGAAAATGACATTTTTTTTTAAGTTGGAGTCTTACTCTATCACCCAGACTGCAGTGCAGCGGCCACTCCCGGCCACTGGAGCCTCAACCTGCTAGGCTCTGGAGATCCTTCCGCCTCAGCCTTCCAAGTAGCTAGAACTACAGGCGCGTGCTACCACGCCTGACTAATTTTTGATTTATTGTAGAGATAAACTTTCGCCAGGTTGCCCGGGCGGGTCTCGAACCCGCGGGCTCAGGCAATCCACTCACCTCAGCTACCCAAAGCGCTGGGATTACAAACTGAGCCACCAAGCCCAGCTAGAAAACGACATTTCATACTCCACTGTAGGAATAGTTTCTTGCTCGTTACTAAATAAAACACTGAAGTAATTTTTAAAAAATAATCAAAAGGAAAAAACAGTCATGGCTAACTTCTAATCTAAGGCAGATCTTAGATGAAGATAATTCCTATGCTGTGTGAATATACTGTTTTCTGGGTGTTTATTCTTTGCTACAACTTTAAGTAATGAGACAAAATTTTAAAAACAATTTTTCACTTACTTTTTCATTTTTTATAGTTACATAAAGGTAAACCTCAAAAGTATCTTCTTCCACAGCACATAATTTGGCTTCCACCTGGGTAGTTACTAAACAGCATAAATGAAAACACAAATTAGCTGATATCAAAAATGTATCTGAAACAACTATGACTATTTCCCATCTGTTAATCTCTGCTTCCCAGTTCAAGAGTACCCAGGGCCAAAATGACCAGCGGCTCCCTTGGCCAGGACGTGAGGTGAGTGAGTTTGGGAAAAGGCGCTTCCGAGTGCGGGGTAGGCCACGTATCCTTGGCTCCACAAAGCACCCCTCTCTCACCCTGAAAACTCCTCCTAAGTCCACTTCTTTGTCCTGTCTTTGCTTCCAGCGAGTCCCAAACCCAATTCCTAGTCACAGTCTTTCACCTGAGGTCTGTTCTACACCTCCACATGACCCACGCATCAGAGGATTCAGCTACTCTATCAGAGACGGAATGACCCAAAAGGCATTCACTGCTAGCTACTAAGTCCTTTATAAACCTTATTTCCCTTAACTCTCACCACAACCTTCAGGGTAAGTAGAGTTGTTGTCGTTTCACAGGTAAGGGGACCATGCTCAAAGGTTATGTGACTTGACTGAGGTCACACAGAAGTAGGCCTCCTCTAGACGTGCATGCTCACCTCCCAACAGCCCCAAAAGGCTTGCAAGGGACAGTGATTCTCCCAACCTCCCACACCCCTCAGGTCAAAGCATCTGGCTTTTCCTTTACTCAGACCATGGCACAGTACAGGAAAGGGATCAGGACTCAACTAGGCACCAGATAGCACCCCAGGCACCTCACACCCACTAAAACTCTCTTGAACAGTCCAAAGAGGTAGGCACAGGTATTTGACTTTGACTGCCAGGGGTTAGGGGAGAGGGCACAAAAGAGACTGTGATTTACAGTCACTGATAAAACATAAAGTGAACACGTGGCCAGGTGTGATGGCTCATGCCTGCAATCCCAGCACATTGGGAGGCATAGGTGAGAGGACAGCCTGAGCCCAGGCATTCATGACTAGCCTGAGCAACATGGCAAGACTTCATCTCTACAATAAATAAAAAATTAGCTGAGCGTGGTGGCACGCACCTGTAGTCCCAGCTACTTGGAAGGCCAAGGCAGAAGCATCACCTGAGCCTAGCAGGTTGCGGCTGTGGTGGCCATGAGTGTGCCACTGCACTCCAGCCTGTGCGACAGAGTGAGACTCCGACACACACACACACACACACACACGAACACACTAATAGGCATTCAAGACATTTTATACATCTTAAATTAGCAGTAATGATTATTATACAATAAATATCCATTTACTCTCTCTTGCTCACTAAAAGGAAGCTAAACTTTTCATCAATTGCTTGTCCAATAAAATGCATATAAATTTATTTTGTAGCACTGCAGCTTTTATGCAAACTAGAAGGTAGGCATTATTATTGTGTAAGGGTTCCTCTACACAAATAGCCCCTTTCTGACTTCAGTTGTCAATCACTGATACCCACATTCACCAACGAAGTTCCAGGAAGACAGAGTCACTGTGACAGGTGGGGTGAAAGAGGCTCCAGATAACTTAGGGATCGCTCACAAGGAGGGTCCAGCAGGTAAGCAGGCACATCGCAAACACCCTCGCCCACATCAGTTGAGGCCACCTTGGGCACAGCTCAGAACAGGCTGCAGCTATCATGCACTGGCCTTACCTTTAAGAATATTCTGGAAGTACTGAATAGCTGCACTGTCCCACTTCCTGGCAGGTCTGAAACAGTGAACAAACGCAGCTTCGTTAAATAAAAATCCGAGGTTAGCACACTAACATCATTTTGCAAATCACACACTGGATGCTTCTTACATCACGTCCCAAACACCTGATGCAGACAGTGGGGAGCCTGGCTCTGGCCCTCCTCTAGGGTGAAGACCCCCACTGCACCCTGCAGTATGCAGACTTGCATCACAGAGGCCCCCTGAGAATGATGCGTGCCCACCACCACGGCGTCATCTGCTACATCATCATCATCCCCCGTTACCGGTAACAAGTCTGTCCCCCCACCCAGAGCACAAGCTCCCTGGGCAGCGATCCTGCACGTGCAGTGTCCAGCACAGGCTGGCACAGAGAGAGGGCCCAATGCACGCTGGCAAACCAACACGCTAAGGGGCAGGTACAGGAAAGCCAGCCATGGTCACCCCACGGCATCCCTCACTCTGCTGACTTCTGCGACCATTCACCAGCTCCTGCTCTGTCTCTACCATCTTGCCCTCTCTGTATCCCTCCTATGCCTTGGGAGAAAAATCAGAGAAACAGCTGCAGGCAGGAGAAGAGCAGGGCAAAGGCAGGCTAAATCGGTATTCAGAGTCATCCAGGAACAAAAATAAAATAAAATGTGAGGCTAGAATGATATATTTTATGTTTCTATTGGCTCTATTTATTAGCAATGCCACCCCCATCCTCTAAGAGTTGTTTTAAAGATCAAATGAGGAGACCTGCCTGGGCAACTTGGCGAGACCTCATCTCTACAATAAATCAAAAAATTAGCCGGGCGTGGTAGCATGTGCCTGTAGTTCCAGCTACTTGGAAGGCTGAGGCGGGAGGATCACCGGAGCCCCACAGGTCGAGGCTGCGGTGGCCGGGAGCAGCCACTGCACTCCAGTCTGGGCGACAGAGTGAGACTCCAACTCAAAAAAAATAAATAAATAAAGATCAAATGTACATGAAACACTTGGCCTAGTGCCATGTCCATGACTATGTCCAAGTCATTATTCAAAAATATTGGATACTTTTATTTTTGCTAAGAAATATACTAAGCAATTCTAGAGAATTACAAAGGATTTCTAAAAGGTAGCAATAAAACAGACAGTGGTTCTAAAGTCTTGCTACACACAAGTAAATTACCTAATAAGGATTTTTTTTTTGACAAAATGTAGTTGATTCCTAATAAGGAAAAGGCAAACAAAGAGAAAAATCAATCTAGTATATGAAAAGATAAATTAGTCTCTTTTATACACACACACACATACTCTCACACACTGTGAGAGAGAAAAGCTAAATGAAGAGATGCAATTCAGAAAAACACAAAACAAAATACCACTTTCACTCAGCAAACAAACAAAAGTCTACAAGCCTAACAATATTCAATACTGTGTAGGAAAAACAGTACCTTCTATATCCCAATGATAGCAGTATAAGTTGCTATAGTCTTTTTAGATGGAAATTTGACACACTCTATCAAAAATTGTAATATGCGTATTAAGAAAGGGGTTCCAGGTCATTGCCTTGCTAAGCTATGTTGTGGCCATGTGCTCTTTGAGCTGTGGCCAGGCCATGTTTTCCTAAGCTTTGGTCCCTTTCCCTACATTGGGGAGGTGAATAACCTCTTTCTCTCTCTCTAATTTACTTTCTAAATAAACTATATCTCCTAATGTAAAAAAAAAAAAAAGGGGGTTCTAGATAAAGTGCAAATGCAAAGGTATTATGTCAAAGAACGTGATCAAAGCCCAGTAAGACAACTTAACTCCTAAGTTGAGGTGCCTGCATTGGGTGTCTCCTAGGATTGGGAGTGTGGATGGGAGGGCCTCCCAAAACAAGTGAGTGCTGCATGGGCAGAGGAGGAGCGAGATGGCAGGAAACAGACTGACTCTGCGGGGAGCTGGGCTGTACAGCTGCTGCTCACATCACTCCTGGAGGACCAGCAGCAAGAGGGACAGCGAAGGGGGAACAGGCGGCTGCCCGCCAGGGACCTCGACCTTCAGGACACAAGAGTCCTTCATGTGTGCTGGCCAGACAACAACCTGATGGAGGGCAGCTCGGTGGAGTACAAGGTCCCTAGCAGAGGCAAGCTGGCTTATCTTCCCATCAGTCGAGGCCAGCCACAGAGTGATGGACTCACCACCACAGGAGGGAGGAGGTGGGCCTAGAGAAGAACGTAGGTGATGGGGGCTGGAGGGGGATGGAGAATAGGTAGGTTGCCAAAGAGCCCACAGAAGCATCCACAAGAGAGAGACAAGCCAGGCCTGGTGGCTCACGCCTATAATCCCAGCACTTAGAGAGGCTGAGGCAAGAGGAATGCCTGAACCCAGGAGTTCAAAACCAACCTGGGTAACATAGTGAGACCTCATTCCTACAATAAGTCAAAAAATTAGCCAGGTGTGGTGACGCAAGCCTGTAGTCCCAGCTACTTGGAAGGCTGAGGCAGAAGGATCTCCTAAACCCAACAGGTCAAGGCTGCTTTAGCCATGATAATGCCACTGCATTCCAGACTGGGCAACACAATGAGACTCCGACTCAAAAAGAGAGAGAGAGAGAGAAACAGGTTCAGAGTGCACAATGTAACATCACCAGGACATGCAGGGAGAGTCAGAACTGAGGTGCTCCCAATGGCTTTTCTTTCCATAATGCCACAGTTCTGGAGGGAGAGGAGAAAAAGAGCACTGGGTGGGAAGGTGGGCTGCCCCACAGACCACAGAAGAAGAAACCAAGCCACTTGGTAGTACTTATTCAAGAGATGGTGCCATACCCAGCAGTGCTGCCCAGTACAGGGATCCACCCGTGCAAACGCCAACAATGTGGTCAAGTACTGGGGGAAAGGAGCAAAGATGGGATGGATGTGTGTACTTCTCAACATCTCCATATTTTATATGGGTTTATCAGATTCTTATGGGAACATGCAGTGCCAAATGGTGTAGAACCAACTGCCTTGTTGGCTATCAAGACACGAATAATTAAATACAAGTGTGTCAATCATATCCACTCATGAAAAAGACAGAGGTAAAAAGGAGAGGTATATATGTTGGCAAAGAGCCTCCAGGGACCTTAATTCTGCAAGTAAGACAGTATTTTCTGAGTTCAATTAGAAGCTCCATGAAGATAAGGGCCAAAGGAAAGCCAGAGGTCTAGAAGTTCAGAGGCCTCCCAGGAAGGAGAATGTGAGCCTGGAGAAGAATGCAATGGACTCTTTGTTCAATACTCTGTGATTCCATGCTTTTCGAATGTTTTTCTTTACAGTTGCTGTATTACTTTGCATAAGTTAAAAACAAAAAAGGCAAAAAGCACAGAGCTCAGATCCTACTCCAACCAAGTTCCAGAGACAGGAACTATGCTGCATGACCAGGTTTGACAAACACTAACTCAGAAGCCACTTGCTGAAGAATAAGAGACTTCCTGCTTAGTGCTTCTACAGAGGAATGAACTTCACAGAAACGCCATACACTTGATCTAAGGCTTTTACTAATAATGCAAACTATTTAAAGAAGCTATACTTACACAATTTCAGCACTGTCTTCACAGAAGTCAATGTGCAGTGTGACAGGTTTTGTGCAGTACAGTCTGAATTTTTTGGCTCTATAAGGAAGGTGCATAAAAGACTCTACTGCAACTCGGATGCTTAAAAGTGAAACAGAAATAGCTCCATTATAAAGAAAATTATATATAACATATTCCTTCAAAGTATACCTACATAGTTAATATACTTAACATAAGCAAAACACACAGAAAACATTCTTTCTAATATAACTACCAACGGTGCTTGGCCAAAGGCAAAACTATTTCTTGGGAGGTTGAAAAAAATACCTTTTATGTAAAAAAGTTCAGAAATACATACAGTACAGGAAGAGACCAGAAATCCGTGGTATTAAAATGTCATGGTATAGAGCAGGAGTTTAGGGCAAAAAAGGCCAAATAAGGCTCTTTTGGCTAAGAAATACTGAGTAATATTTAGCAAACCTGTGAAGCAAATTCTATCCAAAATTCTTAAATACCAATCTCAAAATACAACCAGAATTGCCTGGAAGTTTCTATAAATGAACAGACGTTTTAATAATTTGTATTTAACAACTTTGCAGAAAAGAGCTAAAGGGCTGAAATTTACTAATAAGGACTCTAACATTTGCAAAGAACAGAGCACCACATGTTCTCACTTATAAGTGGATCCTGAACATCTACCATAATACTATAAGAAAGGGACTGGCGCCGGGCTTGGTGGCTCAGCCTGTAATCCTGCGCTTTGGGAGGCTGAGGTGAATGGATTGCCTGAGCCCGCGGGCTTGAGACCTGCCTGGGCAGGCGAGACCTCATCTCTACAATAAAATAAAAAAATTAGCCGGGCGTGGTAGCACAAGCCTGTAATTCTGGCTACTTGTAAGGCTGAGGCGGAAGGATCGCTGGAGCCCAGCAGGCGAGGCTGCGGTGGCCGGGAGCGGCCACTGCACTCCAGTCTGGGCAACAGAGTGAGACTCCAACTCAAAAAAAAAGAAAGGGAATGGCAATTCCAGAATTCCTATGATTGATGAGGGCTTGTTATTATTTTTCAGTTCCCAACACAGTGCCTGGAACAAAATAGATATTCAATAAAAATTTATTATGTAGCCGGGCTCAGTGGCTCAGCCTGTAATCCTGCACCTTTGGGAGGCTGAGGTGAATGGATTGCCTGAGCCCATGGGTTCGAGACCCACCTGGGCAGCAAAACCTCATCTCTACAACAAATCAAAAAATCAGCCGGGCATGGTAGCGCACGCCTGTAATTCCAGCTACCTGGAAGGCTGAGGCGGACGGATCGCCGAAGCCCAGCAGGTTGAGGCTGCGGTGGCCAGGAGCGGCCACTGCACTCCAGTCTGGGTGACAGAGTGAGACTCCAACTCAAAAAAAAAAAGAAAAGCTCCCCAAACAGTTAAATACAAGAGTTATTTTTATAGCAATTATGGCTGTATAAAGGTACAGAATCACAAGCTGGAAAGGCATCTATTCTTTCCTCAAGTATCTGCAAATTCCCAACATCTGATAAGCCCTTCTGCCAGGAAATTCTCCTATGCAAGAGATATCTTATTGCAGTTGAAGTCTATTTGGTGTTGACCTTTCTTTAACGAAAGATGAGTGCTCATATTTATTCATTAAGCTGACATTCTCTTACTCTGGGACAGGAAACTATGGAAAAATTTCCTCAAAACACCAAGACTGAATTGTTGCTTGTGTTTTCTAATAAAGTATGAGACATGGTCCCAGAATCAGTGAAGCCTGCACAGTCACCATCTGCTTACTGGCCCATTCTGAAGTATCTCCCCACCTCACATGATGGCTGACCCTCACTCTGTTAAGCAGGACAACCAGGAATACTTACAAGCTAATGCTCTGCTCTCTGCAACCTGAGATTGTTCCAGCAGCCTCCCACTTCTGTGGAGACAAGAAGAGTTTCTCTCTGTCTCCTGGTGGTATCTTTCTTGCAGACATGCCTCCTTAAAAGACCCACTCCATCACATAAGCAAACTGAGGACAGGTCAGGAGAGCAGCTGGCAAAGAACGCCCAAGAGACAGAGTGAATAACCTGATCCTGCCCTGCCTTTTCCAGGAAGGAAGGGCCAGAGCCACCTTCTGAGTCTCCTTGCCAACCACTTGCTCAGCCAGTGGATGCAGAACTGGAATCCGCAAGTCTTCCCTTTTTGAAGCTAAAAAACGCCAATCTCATCTTATCTCAAAAGATAATGACCTCAGCTGGGCACAGTAGCTCACGCCTGTTAATCCCAACACTTTGGGAGGCTGAGGCAGGAGAATCACTTGAGACCAGCCTGGATAACACAGCAAGACTTTGTCTCTACAAAAATTAAAAATAATTAGCTGGGTGTGATGGCATGCACCTCAAGTCCCAGCTACTTGGGGACGTTGAGGTGGAAGGATCATCTGAGCCAAGGAGGTCAAAGCTGCCATGAGCTGTGATCACTGTGATCATGACACTGCACTCTTGCCTGGACAATGGAGTCACACTTTGACTCAAACAAAAAAGATAAATGACCACTATCCCTTTATTTTAAACAAATGACATTCTCCTTTAAAACTGACATTTGTCTCTTAAAGAGGATAAGGCAAAATAAACACATACATACTTTTTAGATTTTACTGGAACGCACTTGGCAAGATCCACAAGGAAGCATTTTGCCAGGTAATAGTCTGCGGAAGACATGATTGACTTAACAACAGCCCTGCACCAGCACTTCAGCTCTTCACAATAAACCACACAAACCTACAGAATAAAAAGAAAGGTTTTTCGTTTTTGAGTTCAGGGTTAGAATCTCTTGTCGTATAATGAAAGAACTAAAAGGTACTCTCAGAATCATCTTGCCTACATTTTGCCTCACAGCAGAGGAAAGGGAAACCAGGAGGCTGGACCTGCCCAAGCCAAACACTGTCTGAAGTAAGTGAGCTTCAAGAAGAACATGGGTCACCTGGATGCTATTGCACTGTTTTTCTTACTGCAATCATTTTGACTTCTTCACTGAGGATAATTTTTAGAAAGCAAAATTAAAAAACAGAACAAAACATTGTTTTACTTTCTTAAGTCAGAAAGCACAGCTTGCAAAGGACTGTCAATCACGTATCAGACCCATAGGAAACGGCAACCCCAGGCTCCTCCTCCCTGCTCACTCCCTGACTTTATCACTTCCTAACGTGTGCGTCATAACTGGACTCCGGCTGTACAATGAGGTAGATTTGTGTCAGTTTTGATTACTTCTATATTCCCAGCATCTAATACTGTGCCTGGAGTATACTAAGTCTTCAAAGATTACTTGTTGGATGGCTGAATAGAGCCCCAACTTACAATGGTTCAATTTATCATTTTTTTACTTTATGATGGTATAAAACTATTACAATTTTGACATAATATGCAGTATTCAATAAAAATACACTTTATTATAAAATAGGCTGTATGTTAAATGATTTTGCCCAAAGGCTAATGTAAATGTTCTAAGCACATTTAAGGCTAGGCTAAGCTACAATGTTCACTAGGTTAGGTGTATTAAGTGCATTGTTGGCTTAAGATATTTTCAATTTATGATGGTTTATCGTGACATAACCCCAACATAAGTTGAGGAGCATCTGTAAATGCCTTCAGCCCTTTTAAGGGGACCCACCCTGCAGAAGTGACAGCCATTGGCATCCTGTGTCACAGGACCACCAGGTCACAGCTAACTCGACTGGCAATCCAGACAGGCAAACCACGTGCTAACCACAGACTTATAAAGCAGTTCAGAAGGGAAAGCTATGCCTAAGTAGGGAAAGCATGGCCAGTGAGACTGCTACCCTTGGGAAGGTGAGCTGGAAAATACAGTATAGTCATACTACAAGGGATGGTTCCAGAGAACCTCACGTAATTCAAAACTCAGATAATTCAAGAGACACCCTGACAAAGGATGGAGGGTATTTTTATGTAATGTCAAAGTCAAAGCAACTTGTAGAAATGGTATAGTTAGTAACTGACTCAGCTAGAAATGTTGAAATTGCGCTGTACTGCAACAGTAAAATGGCAAAAGACTAACATAACTAACACCATTTTAGATTGGGGTGGGCGGCTCTGGCCTCTGTTTATGCTTGTCCACAGACCAATTTTTTTTTCAAAAACAGAGTTTACTGTATCACCCAAGCTGCAGACTGTGGCATAATCACAGCTCACCATAGCCTTGAAGTACTGGGCTTAAGTGATCTTCCTACCTCAGTGTCCCAAATAGCTGAACTACGGGTGTACGCTGACACTCTCAGCTAATTCTTCTATTTTTGGTAGAGACGGTCTCACTCTGTTGCCGAGGATGGTCTTGAACTCCTGGTCTCAAGCAACCCTCCCACCTCAGCCTTCCAAAGCGCTAGGATCATAGGCTTGAGCCACCATGCCCCAGAATAATTTTGAAATGCTGAAAAGATAGCTTAGGAACAAGCATGCAGCTGTCAAGACCAACTACAAGAAAAAAAGGAGTATGCACACTGTTTCATTCAAGATTTCAAGGAAAAAGGAGAGCACTGCCCAAGGACAAAGAGAGCTCACAACTTCCCCCAGGCCCTTCCTGGAGCCCACATGTCTACGTTCACCTCTTGACTCCAGCCCGCTCCTCTTTCTTCCCCAACCTTAACCTAAAAGGAGCCTGAAATCTGTACTGACTTGATATAATTTTGGAGACACTTGTCCACCATCTCCTCAGGTTGTTGGCTCTTGAATAAACCTGCTTTTCTTTCACCAGCGCCATCTCTCGTGTTTGGCTTTCGAGTGGCGAGCAGCTGAATCTGTGTTTGGTTATAATACTAGGACTTCCGCTAGCCAAAAATGAATAATTTAAGCATCAAGAACAGTGACTACAAATGATGAATGTATTAAATTCCATAAGATCATAAAAGTACAGGCATACTTCAGAGATATTGTAGGTTCAGTTACAGACCACCAAAATAAAATGAATGTTGCAATAAAACGAGTCACACAAATTTTTTGGCTTCTTAGTGCATATATAAGTTATATGTACATTATACTGCAATCTACTAAGTGGGCAACAGTATCACTTCTTAGAAAAACACTGTACATATCTGAATTTTAAAATACTTCATTGCTAAAAAATGCTAAGAATCAACTGAGCCTTCAGCAAGTTGTAATGTTTTTGCTGGTGGAGGATCTTGCCTCAATGTTGATGGCTGCTGACTGATCAGGGTGGTGGTAGCTGATGGTTGGGGTAGCCTGGGCAATTCCTAAAAATAAGACAACAAGGTAGAGTTTGCCACATCAATTGACTCTTCCTTTACAAAAGATTTTGCCAAAGCCTGTGGTGCTGTTTGATAGCCTTTTGCCCACAGTAGGACTTCTTTTAAAACCGGGGTCAGTCTTCTCAAACCCTGCTGCCGCTTTATCAACTAAGTTTATGTAATACTCTAAATCCCCTGCTGTCATTTCAACAACGTTCACGGCATCTTCATGAAGAGTAAATTCCAAATCAAGAAATTACTTGCTTTGTCAATCGACAGAAGCAACTCCTATCCACTCAAGTCTGATTGTGAGACTGCAGCAATTCAGTCATGTCTTCAGGCTTGACTTCTAATTCTAGTTCTCATGCTGTTTCCACCACACCTGGATTTACTTCCTTCACTGAAGTCTTGAGCCCTTCAAAGTCATCATGAAGGCTGAAATCTCCCAAATTCCTGTTAAGATTAGAATTTTCACCTCTTCCCATGAATCATAAATGTGTTGTAGGACCGGGCTCAGTGGCTCAGCCTGTAATCCCAGCACTTTGGGAGCCGGTGGGTTTGAGACCAGCTGGGCAACTTGGTGAGACCTCGTCTCTACAGCAAATTAAAAAATTAGGCAGGTGTGGTAGTATGTGCCTGTAGTTCTGGCTTCTTGGAAGACTGAAACAGAAGGATTGCTGGAGCCCAGCAAGTCGACACTGGGGTGGCTGTGACTGTGCCACTGCATTCCAGCCTGGGCGATGAAGTGAGACTCCAACTCAAAATAATAATAATGTTTTGTTTGAGTCAGGGTCTCACTCTGTCATCCAGAATGGAGTGCAGTAGCATGACCACAGTCTCAATCCCCTAGGCCCAGGAAATTCTTCAGCCTCAGCCTCCTGAGTAGCTGAGGCTACAGGCATATACCATCACACCTGGCTAATTGGTTTAAAATTTTTTTGTAAAGATGAAGTTTTGCTATCTCACCCAGGTTGGTCTTAAACTACTGGGCTCAACCAACCCTCCTGCCTCAACTTCCCAAAGTGACAGGATTACAGGCGTGAGCCACTGTACCCAGCCCACAAATGTTCTTAATAGCATCTAGAATGGTGAACCCCTTCCAGAAGGTTTTCTTTTTTGTCAGGACATCAGCCCTCCCTTATTTTTTTTAAAGATGTGGGGTACAATTCCGGGTTAGGTACACCAATGTCCATTCAGGTACCCTGGTTGATGAGGTGTGCCCCTCCCTCCTCTGGCAGTTTCCCTCAACTGCCAATCCCACCCCTCCTCCCCTGGCAGTTTCCCACTACTGCCAATCCTTTTCTTCTAGTATTATTATAACTGTAATGAGTTATCATATCGCTTATGAGTGAGAACATATGGTACTTGGTTCTTTGTTTCTGTGATAGATTACTGAGTGTGATAGACTCTAAATCCTGCTGTAAAGTTCATGTTTGTCCTTCTATGTGGCTGCATAATATTCCATTGTGCATACATACCACATTTGTTTTATCCAGTCCAGCTTTGATGGGCAGCGTGGTTGGTTCCATGATTTTGCTGTTGTGAATAGAGCTGCAACAAACATGAGTGTGCAGGTATCTTTTTGGTAGAATGATTTGAGCTCCCCTGGGTATATTTCCAATAGGGGAATTGCTGGGTCATATGGAAAGTCAATTTCTAGTTCTTTCAGAAACTGCCACACTGTCTTCCAAAGAGGTTGTATTAGTCTGCCTTCCCACTAGCAGTGTAGAAGCATTCCTTTTTCTCTACATCCTCACCAGCATCTGTTGTTGCTTGTTTTCTTAATGATGGCCATTCTTACTGGGGTTAGGTGGTATCTCGGTGTGGTTTTGATGTGCATTTCTCTGATGATTAGAAAGCGGGTAGGCTGAACATGTTGGCTCAGGCCTATAATCTCAGGACTTCGGGAGGCCCAGGTGAGAGTACTGCCTGAGCCCGCAGGTTTGAGACCAGCCTGGGCAACATGATGAGACCTCGTCTCTACAATAAATCAAAAAATTATCCGGGCATGGTAGCGTGCACCTGTAGTTCCAGCTACTTGGAAGGCTGAGGCAGAAAGATCGCCTAAGTCCAGCAGATCAAGGCTGCAGGGCCAGGAGCATGCCACTGCACTCCAGCAACAGAGTGAGACTCCAACTCAAAAAAAAAAAAGTGGGCAAAAGACATGAATAGACACTTCTCAAAAGAAGATATGCGGACAGCCAACAGACACAGAAGGTTTTTGATTGACCTTGTCCAGATTCATTGGCAGAATCACTATTTATAGCAGCTATAGCTTTACAAAATGTGCTTCTTAAATAATAAGTTTAAATTATTCCTTGATCCAGGGAATGTGTTAGCAGGGACACACACACAAAAATTAATCTCCTTGTCCATCTCTATCAGAGGTCTCAGGTAACTGGGTGCATTACCAATGAGCAGTAATATTTAAAAAGGAATCTTTTTTCCTGTGCAGTAGGTCTCAACAGTGAGCTTAAAGTATTCAGAAAACTGTGATGTTGTCTAGGCTTTATTATTCCATTTTTAGAGTACAGGCAAAGTAGATTTGGCATACTTTTTTTTCTCCCCACCCCCAATTTTTTTCTTTTTTTTAGTCAGGGTTCTCACATTGTCACCCCAGACTGGAGTGTATTAGTACAATCACAGCTCACCACAGTTTTGACCTCCTGAGCTCAGTCAATCCTTCTGCCTCAGCCTCCCAAGTAGCTGGCACTACAGGTGTGTCACTATGCCTGGCTAATTTTTAAATGTTTTGCTGAAAGGAAGTCTTGCTATGTTGCCCAGGTTGGTCTCAGATTCCTGGGTTTAAGCAATCCTCCCACCTTGTCCTCCCAAGGTGCTGGGATCACAGGCATTAGCCACTGCACTTAGCCTGGAAGCATAATTCTTAAGGGCCCTAGGATTTTCAGAATGGTAAATGATCTTTGGCTTCCACTTAAAGTCACCAACTGCATTAGACCTAACAAAAGAGTCAGTATGTCTTTTGAAGCTTTAAAACCAGGCATTGACTTCTCTCTATGAAAGTCCTAGATGGCATCTTCTTCCAGTGTTTGTCTATACTGAAATTGTTTAGCGTGGCCATCTTCAGCAATATTATTAGCCAGAAGATCTGGATAACTTGGTGTAGCTTCTCCATCAGCACTTGCTGCCTCATTTAGCATGTTTATGTTATGGAGACGGCTTCTTTCCTTCAGCCTCATGAACCAACCAACCTCTGCTAGCTTCAAACTTTTCTTCTGCTGTTTCCTTACCTCTCTCTGTCTTCACAGAATTGAAGATAGTTAGGTCCTTGCTCTGGATTAGGCTTTGGCTTAAGGTAATGTGGTAGCTGGTTTGATCTTCTATCCAGACCACTCTAACTTCCTCCATATCAGTAGCAAGGCTGTTTTGCCATCTTATCATTCATGTGTTCACTGTAGTAGCATATTATATTTCCTTCAAGAAGCTTTCCTTTTCAATCACAACTTACCTGTTTGGTGCAAGAGGCCTAGCTTTCAGCCTGTCTCAGCTTTTGACATGCCTTCCTCACTAAGGTTGATAAGTTCTAGCTTTTAATTTCAAGTGAGAGATATATGACACTTCCTTTCACTTGAACACTTAGAGGCCATTGTAGGGTTGTTAATTTCAAAACTGTTGTGTCTCAATGGCTAGGGAGGCTCAAAAAGGGGGAAGCAGGGTGACAGCTGGTTGGTGGAACAGTCAGAACACACACAACAGTTATTAAGCTTGCCATCTTATACGGGTGCAGCTCATGGTATCCCAAAACAATTATAATAGTAACAGCAAAGCCAGTGAACACAGAACACCATAACAGACATAATAATAAAGTAAAAGTTTGAAATATTGTGAGAATTGCCAAGATGTGACACAGAGACACAAACTGAGCACGTGCTATTAGAAAACTGGTGCCTAAAGACCTGTTCAATGCAATTTGCAAAAATGTAGTATCTGTTAAGCACAATAAAATTACATATGTTTGTACTTGAAAAATGAAGAGGAAGAGGAGGAGGAAAAAAAAAAAAACAATCCTGTAAACACCAATATAGACAGCTAGGCACAAATCACTAAGTTAAACATTGATAAGAGAAAGAAGCAATTTGTCCTTCTTTACAGTATGAACTGTATTCAACGAATCAAACAGTCCTAACAGATGAGGGAAAGTTCTATACTGAAGAATTCCAGCTCATGAATGCAGATGGCATGAGAGGAATTGCTATTTTGAAAACATGAATGAAAGAGCTGATTTGGATAGCAGTGGTCTCTGAATAGAGAAACCATCATGTACAGCACTGACAGGAAATGCCACAAGGGAAGCATCAGGCTGTCTACCATCTGAATCCACTAGTCAATCTCAGCATCACCAAAAGTACTATCATCTCTCAATTCAATACAATATGAAGTTCATAGTACACCTATTCTTGAGAAATGAGAGTGGCCTGAAATCTATCCAAAGTTTTATATTCAATTATCAGCCCACAGAAAACACAGGGGCTAGAGAAAAAGTTGAACAACCACAAGGAAGCAATCAGGCTATCCAAAATGTAGAATATTTTTAAAGGACAACTGACTCTGGTTTCATTTCTTCAATAAATCAATGGTATGAAAAGCAATAATAGCCAGGCTCAGTGGCTCAGCCTGTAATCCCAGCACTTTGGGAGGCCGAAGCTAGTGGACTGCCTGAGCCCACGGGTACGAGACCCACCCGGGCAACTTGGCGAGACCTCGTCTCTACAATAAATCAAAAATTAGCCGGGCATGGTAGCTCTTGCCTGTAGTTCCGGTTACTTGGAAGGCTGAGGCGGAAGGCTCGCCAGAGCCCAGCAGGTCGAGACTGTGGTGGTCAGGAGTGTGCCACTGCACTCCAGTCTGGGTGATGGAGTGAGACTCCAACTCAAAAAAAAGAAAAGAAATGCAATAATAAATTATATTGCTAATGATGATCTTTTGGGGGGAGGAAGGAATTCAAATTATCTCTACTTTTTCTCATAAAGAGTTTCCAAATCTTCTCCCACCATGCTATTACAAAAACTCAAACTCTTCGGAAAAACGACCGATCTGCAGAGACACTCAGCCACCGGCATCGGGAGCTGAGGCCGAAAGAAGACAAGGAGGGACCACGACTCGCAGGAAGGACAACACAGACACGAGCTGTCCAAAGTCAGAAGCAACCAAAAGGGAGGCATCAGCCTAGAGTGAAAACCCTATGCCCTCTTTGCTGTGAGTCCACACCTGTGAGGAGTCTAGAATCATCCCTTGAATTCCCCCCCCCCCCACAGATGGATGGTCCTGATGGCCAGACTTAGATGACACTCTATCTCCTATTGCCCCACAGGAACCTTACACAACAGCCGTCCCTCCCATGACTAGCCTGAATCTTGTATAACCTAAAAAAACCTAACACCAGGCAATGAGTATAAGAAACCAAAATACCCTACAAGTTTTAATCATCTCTGTTGACAAATATTTCATATTTTGAGTGGTGCCTCTAGACACGGCGATTAAAGCATGTGTAGATACATACCTGCCCTTCTTCCAACATTAATGGTTTTATTTCTATATCTTGACACATGCTATTATAGAAGTCATTCATGGCACTATTTAGTTTTTGATAGTCGACTTCATGGTCTAAAAAGGGACTACATCCTTTTATAATAACCCAGAAGCAACCTGGATCTTCAATCTGTAAATTTTTTAAAAGACAAAACAATGCATAATTTAAAAGTAGAACCATAAAATAAACTTTAAAATCACGGTAACAGTTTCCAGTTTAAATGAGCTAACAATTTCTTGACAAGTACCTTTGTCTTAAACGGTTAGACCAAAGATAAAAGACCAAAGACCAAATTCTTTTTTTTTTTTGAGTTGGAGTCTCACTCTGTCACCCAGGCTGGAGTGCAGTGGCATGCTCAAGGCCACCGCAACCTCCACCTACTGGGCTCAGGCGATCCTTCCGTCTCAGTCTTACAAGTAGCTGAAACTACAGGCACATGCTACCACGCCCAACTTATTTTTTGGTTTATCGTAGAGACGAGGTCTCACCAAGTTGCCCAGGCTGGTCTTGAACCTCTGAGCTCAGGCAATAGTCTCACCTTGGCCTCCCAAAGTGCTGGGATTACAAGCTTGAGCCACCACACCTGGCCCAAAGACAAAATTCTAAAAAATATAACCGATAACCAGGCATGGTGGCTCACATCTCTAATTCCAGTACTTTGGGAGGTGGAGGATTGCCTGAGTCCAGGGCTCAAGACCAACCTGGGTAACTTGGTAAGACTCTGTCTCTCCAATAAATCAAAAAATTAGCCAGGTACGGCAGTGAGCATCTATAGTCCCAGCCACCTGTAAGGCTGAGGTGGAAGGATTGCCTGAGCCCAGCGGGTCAAGGCTGTGGTAGCCATAAATGTGTACATCAGTCTGGGCAACAGAGTGAGACTCTGACTGAAAAAATGATAATAATAAAATAAAAAAAAATAAACACACACAAAACCAATAATATATAAGTAATTTTCATTTAATGCGTTGTGACTCAAAAAACAGGTTACCTCGATCACCTATATTTTGGAAATAGCCATAATAATATATAAAAACAAGGTTCAGAATAATGCTTTTAGTATTCTGGGTTTTTGTTTTTTGTTTTTTAGAGTTGAGGCCTTGATCTGTTGCCCAGGCTAGAGTGCAGTGGTGCAATCATAGCTTACTGCAGTCTTGACCTCCTAGGCTCAAGGAATCCTCTCCTCTCAGCTTCCAAAGTAGCTGGGACTACAGGCACGCGCTACCACATCCAGCCTTTTTTTTTTTTGGTAGAAACGTAGTCTCACTATGTTGTCCAGTCTGGTCTCGAATGCCTGGCCTTCTCGTGATCCTCCTGCTTCAGTATCTCAAAATGCGGAGGCTATAGGCTCAGCCACCGCACCTGGCTGAAAGAAGAAGGAAATTCTGACACGTGATACAACACAGATGAACTTTGAGGACATTTCTCTAAGTGAAATAAGTCAGTCGCAAAAAAGGATAAATACTGTATGGTTCCACTTATGTGAGGTACTTACAGTAGTCAAATTTATAGACAGAAAGAAGGGACTGGAAGGAGAGGGAAACAGGAAGTTATTGTTTACTGCGTATAGAGTTTCAGTTTTGCAAGATTAAAAGAGTTGTGGAGATGGATGGTGGTAATGACTGCATAACATACTGAATATATTTAATATCACTGAACTGTATACTTAAAAATGGTTAAAATGGGAAACTTTTTATATGTAACTTACTACACTAAAAAAAAAAAAAAAATAGGCCGGGCTCGGTGGCTCAGCCTTTGGGAGGCCAAGGTGAGTGGATTGCCTGAGCCCGCGGGTTCGAGACCCACCTGGGCAACTTGGCGAGACCTCAACTCTACAATAAATAAAAAATTACCAGGCATGGTAGTGCACGCCTATAGTTCCAGCTACTTGGAAGGCTGAGGCGGAAGGATAGCCAGAGCCCAGCAGATCGAGACTGCAGTGGCCGGGAGCGGTCACTGCACTCCAGTCTGAGTGAGAGTGAGACTCCAACTCAAAAAATAAATAAATAAAATTAATAAATAAATAAATATACACTAGAAGCATTCACTGAATTTTACAAAGTTATAGAGTACAAGGTCATTTTAAAAAATTCAACTGTACTACTATTTCCAGCAATGGAAATTGGAAATTTAAAATTTAAAAAACAATACCATTTGCCATAGCACCAAAAATCAGAAATTACTAAGATATAAATCTAAAAAATACGTGCCAAATTGTTTTTTTTTCCTTCTTTTTTGTGTGAGTTGTTGTTTGCAAAATTTCTATGCTGGAAAGTACAAAACACTGATAGAAAGAAATCAAAGAAGACCTAAATAAGTGTAGATATACCGTGTTTATGGATTGTTAATATGTTGATATTCTCTGAACTGATCTATAAATTCCAACTCCATTCCAGCAGGGTTTTTGGTTTTTGGGGGTTTTGTTTGTTTGTTTGTAGAAATCAACAAGCTAATTACAAAATTCATATTGGAAAGGCAAAGAAACTGGAATAGACTAATTTTGAAAAAGAACATAAGAGGACTCACACTACCTGATTCCGAAACTTAACTCTAAAGTTACCATAATCTGGACAGTGTGGTACTGGAGAAAGCAAAGACACATATTTCAATACAACAGGAATAGACTCATGCATACACAGTCAACTGATATCTGATAAATGCACAAAGGCAATTCACTGAAGAAAGGCTGCTGTTTTCAACAAATAATGCAGGAACAATTAGATATGCATGTGCAAAAAAACGAACCTTCATGCATTCCTTGTACCATATAAAAAATTAGCCAGGCTCAGTGGCTCAGCCTGTAATCCCGCGCTTTGGGAGGCTGAAGTGAGTGGATTGCCTGAGCCCGAGGGTTCAAGACCCCCCTGGGCAACTTGGCGAGACCTCATCTCTACAATAAAAATTTTTAAAAATGAGCCAGGCGTGGTAGCACGCGCCTGTAGTTCCACTACTTGGAAGGCTGAGGCGGAAGGATCGCCGGAGCCCAGCAGGTCGAGGCTGGGGTGGCCAGGAGCGGCTACTGCACTCCAGTCTGAGCGATGGAGTGAGACTCCAACTCAAAAAAATAATAATAATAATAATAACTCAGATGGATCATATATGTAAACTATAACATTTCTTTTTCTTTTTTAAAGCAGGATTTATTGAGAGAACAGAAAAGCTCCCACAGTGGGAGGGGACCCGAGAGGGTTGCCCAAAACTATAACATTTCTAAAAGAATACATGGAGAAAATCTTTGACTGTGAGTTAGGCAAAGATTTCTCAGATATTCAAGGCTAAACAATATTTCATTGCATGTACACATACCACATTTTGTTTATCCAATCACCTATTGATGGATACTTGGAAGGAAAATATTTTATCTTTGTAAAAGTTAAAATATTTAACTGGAGGACTACAACTGGTAGCCACTTGGGGGAACTACTCCTATACGGGATAGAAAATTTGCTCAGGGGGTGAGCTGGTTGAGACCTCGAAGTGAGAGCAGATCAGAGCTGAGGGGGTAATAAAAGGGTTCCCGGGCCTAAGGAAGAGGAGAGGGTGTCCCAAGCAGGAGGCAACGAGTCCAGTTTCTCCTGCCAAAGTTCTGCCCCAGGGGATGTGCCCGTTTCAGGATCAGTGGCTCCGGAAGAACCCTTTTTTAAAGGGCAAACTGAATGAGCACAGGTAGGACTGATGGACATTTGGTGGAGAAGAGCATGCCAGTTGGATCTGAAATCCATAAAAGTCTCCGAGCAAGACTTCCATAAGCTGTTTCAGACGTTCGTGAATCTTTGTTCAGATAAGTTACAGAAGACATAAAGCAGGAGCAGAAAAGTTGACGGTTTTTAAAAATTCCACCATATGCTAAGTCTCTCTCTCCTCTGCCCAAGGAAGCACGAGTTCCAAAGTGCTTTATCTTTCCTTTCTCCAATAACACGCACCCTTTGCTCTGGTTGGTAAACTTCCTCCAATAACGCCTTCCTAGTCTCTGGCATCACCCGGAGATCTCACCTGACTCTGGGACCATAAAAAGCAGTGGTCCAAGCCGGGCTCGGTGGCTCAGCCTGTAATACCGCGCCTTGGGAAGCTGAGGTGAATGGATTGCCTGAGCCCACAGGTTCGAGACCTGCCTGGGCAGCAAAACATCATCTCTACAATAAATCAAAAAACCAGCTGGGCATGGTAGCACATGCCTGTAATTCCGGCTACTTGGAAGGCTGAGGCAGAAGGATCACCGGAGCCCAGCAGGTCGAGGCTGCAGTGGCTGGGAGCGGCCACTGCACTCCAGTCTGGGTGACAGAGTGAGACTCCAACTCAAAAAAAAAACAAAAAACAAAAAAAAGGCAGTGGTCCAGGCTGGCGAACCCCGAGGCGCCCGGGGCCTAAGGCATCGCCCCAAGCGGGCCGCGTGGGGTGGGGGATGGGAGACAGAGACCCCGGGAGCAAGAGAAGCGGGACCGCGGGAGAGTGCGTGGCGGGGAGAGGGGCGGTGTCCAGGTCACCCCGGCCCTGGCCGAGGAGCGGACCCCGAAGGCCCTCGTCTGGGGAGGTAGGCGTGCGGGAAGACGGGTTCCAGCCCCTCCCTCCCCCCGAGCTGGCCAACGTTAGGAAATCCCGCGCTCTCGCCGGACCCCCAGGTACCTCTGGATTTCCAGAAATACCCAAGAGCCCATGACTCTAAATGCTCCCCGGAGCGTGGCCGGACACACTCACGCCGAACTTCCCCGCGGCTCAAGCGAACTCAGGGCGCCCCGGCCCCAGGTCCAGGCCCGGCGGCCCTTCCCCTCA